>NW_011353177.1:25729-62880 GCF_000735185.1 Notothenia coriiceps
CGTGACACCAAATATAATGTCCACGAGGACACCAATTTCTCTATTGAAAACACGAAAGGAAGACAGTATACCGCGAACGTCTTTCTCACTGTTGTTACTCTTGGATTGCTCTTACGTTAAGGACTTCTTTAACGAACACCCTTACCGAAATACCCACTGTTCGACTTGCGAGCTCGACGATTACACATTCTTCTTTCGACTTCTTGTAAATCTAAACTTTACTATGTACTGTCGTCAGACCCCTGAAAAACTTACACAGCTAACACACACACACACGACACACACACACACACACGACACTACGACACGACACACACACACACACACACACACACACACACACACACACACACGACACACACACACACACACGACACACACACACACACACACACACACACACACACACACACACACACACACACACACACACACACACACACACACACACACACACACACACACACACACTATTATTGGCAGCATCATAATCAACATCAACAACAACATTGTTTCCATGGTGAAAGGACGGCCTCCTCGCGGTGTTGAACTCAAACTGCAGCACTCCCCGGAGGAGCCCGCGACATACTGATGGAGAGCTGCGTCAAGAAAACCAGAAAAAGCCAGAAAGAGGCCGGAATTTAATCGCCGTCGCTTTCAAAATAAAAGCATTTTAACGCTTTATTTTTAGTGTAACCTTTTTTGCTTTCCATGTGTTACAATTATGTGTAGGTAAACAGTGGCAGGTATAGGTCGCATTTTAAATAGTTAATTGAAGGTATAAGCCTATTATAGCCAATTTTTGTTTGGTCTGGCACAATATTAAACATAATCAATGTGGCAATGACCTAAAGGAGAAGTCTGTGGAAGACTCCGTATACCTTATTTGCTATCTCAGACATGTTTAACATAATATTTTTTGTAAAATAACCTTAACTATACACATGATATAATGAATTAAAGCAGCGTTGCATTAGAAATGTCCCCATAATAGACTACCCTGCTCAAGATATGCAGTCTCAATGAATCTGACCATTTGCAAGGTCCTAACTAATAGCACAAAAAAGCCAGAAAGGTAGACGATCAAACGTAACAATGGCCATACATAGCAATTCAGCCCCTACAGAAGAACACTGTGCATTTTAAAAATACAGGCAACCCCCAGGTTCTGTCGTCTGTTCCAAAACACGATCAGTGGTTGAAAATTGTTCTTGTTTTGGCATTTTGCATTGACGTATATGTTGCAAAAAACATTCAAATGAACATAAGACATGGTGTTTCACTGTTTTTCTTAGTAGTAATACAATTACGCTTCTAATCGAGTTATCTGCATTAATGTATAGCCCATTAGTGTGAAATGTTTGGGCGGAAGTAGTGTTTTCTCATCCTGTGTAATTTGACAGAGGACGGCATTGCTCCATGGTGTTTTTCTGGGAGGAGTGGGACAGCAGCCGTACAGGGAAAGAAAACAGCAATAAGCAACAACCGAGGGCTTCAAACCTGGCTCTGTGGGACTTGGACGGAACCGAATTGCTGGAGTTAATCGGGAATACCTTTCCTAGACCGTCTTTTAGCTCACCGCGTCGGTGCTCACTTTTAATTACCGAGCAGTATTCGGGACTCATGGATAAAAGGAGAGCAGGCGGAGACGACGACATCAAAGGGGCTCCCGGGTCATTAGATAAAGCTATAGCACCGTGCAGACCTGTATTTAACACGCATGAGCCCAGCAGCCTCTCGGAAAAGCAACGAGCTTTGTAACAAGCCAGTTTTTGTAATTGTGTCGAGCCTCCCGGTCGTCTTTTCAGGGGAAGAAAAGACGTACGTACCCGCGCGAGGCTACTCGTAAAAACAACAGTATCTTACTAAAGGCTAATATTCTGTGAACCGACCCCTCCCATGCCAAAGAAGAACCACATTTTTTATAGCCTTAGTTTTGTAGCGTTTTCTTGCTTTCTTCCGATAAGCAAATGCTAGGGCAGCTGCACTTCTGTCTTTTTTCCTTTGTTACTCAGACCAAGACCAGCAGGCAGCTCCAGCTGAGGCAACACTTCACTCAGTTTTGAGCCCTGAATGTTTTTTTATGGGAAACTTTTCTCGTTTTTCTAAGTGCTGAAAGTTGGAGAAGGAAACCCCTTTTTCTAGTGATCCTCCTCCTCCCACCTCTCCCTCCACAATAAGAGCCACATTGTAGGTATGGACGACCAGTCCCGCATGATGTTGGGTCATATTGGACTAAGTGGACTGTCTCACGAGGATGTGGGTGACCCTGACAACATAAGGAAACATCACAACATGGGTCAGCCGCAGCAGCAGGACATTGGGGAGATCCTGCAGCAGATCATGGTCATCACAGATGAGAGTCTCGATGAGGCCCAGGCCAGGTAATAACATACGGCCTGATAGAAGGCACACTGTGTTTAAGAGTGGGATTTGGGTCTGCACAGGGGGGGATATCATCATCACTGTACCCCCCTCAAGCTGCATGGATTTACACACTTAATACTCACTGTTATACACTGTAATAACAACCCCCACATCCACAGTACTGCTGGAATTTTTGTGCCCCCCTTCTCCAGCTGTGCATCACCACCTTTCACCCCACAGGCCTTATCAACAACACTTAACACAAAGCTGAGCCAGCTCTGGCACCATGGCACCAGTGTTGGAGTTATAACTTCAATATGACATGTTAAAAAAATCAAAATGAAGTACTATGTTTGATACCACAGGGAAATATTGTTATTGATCGCATAACATTTTATATTTTTATATATAGATGAAACACATTTATCAAGAGCAGTAAACGCATCCAGTCCCTGTTGTATCAATTCTGCATAAAATGAGTATTAAACCCTATTCAGTATCAATGTGTCAATATTATATTTTTGACAACTTTACTCCATAATAGGGCTTGATATAACACAGTAACTAATGGGACTTTGTAAAAAAAAAAAAATGTTGTTCAATATCGAATGCATAACAATCAATTACAAATATATAACTTGTACATATTAGGACATTGTTTTAAATTAAAGTTTAATAGTGGAATACAGTTCAAATTAGTTGTATTATAGCCTGTCCCAATATCTGTTTTGAAGCTTCGGCAGTAAACTACTACGAATGACTTTGTCCAATGTTTTTTTTACGAAGCAGGAATGAAACCTTGATTGCTAATATGCAATACCATAATAATTACATACAGAGTTTTAAAACATGTTGGGGCAAACGCACGACACAATCAGCAAAATCAAATGTTCTTAAACTGGCAAAAAACGGCTAAGAAGCAGTATATTTCAGAAGATATGTGTGCAGGCGAGAAAGTGACAGAAAGTGTCCTGTCTTGATGATAGAGTATCAACATTGAATTTCATTATTTGTGCCATCCCTATTCTATGTAGTTTGACTTTTTCTAAGTTTCTGCATGATTGTGCTTTCAATCTTCTTGTCTTTCTTCACTGAGGTGAGTAAGTCTATGTGAGTTAGACAACTATGTGCTCAGGCCTGTTTTCAGTCAGACTCCTGAACAGGTCTGGTTGCACACTCACTCATCTGAATCCAGTCTGTTCAGCACTGACTGGCAATGTGTCTGCATGATCTATTGTTGATGGATGTCAGGGCCTGTAACAGAGAGCATATAACCAAAGAACGGTTTGTAATCCACAATATCTGTCTCTCTGTCTGTCATTTTCCATAAAAGGAAACATGCTTTAAACTGCCACAGAATGAAGCCCGCCCTCTTCAGTGTCCTGTGTGAGATCAAAGAAAGGACAGGTAAGTTGTTCCAATGCTTTCTTTATTTGAATATCAGCCAATAAATGCAAACCTTGCATACTGATTAAGATTTGAACTCTTTAATTAAGGTAGTCGAGGTTAACCCCACGGATAAAATACATTGTTTTGATCTTCAGGTTTATAGCAGTTTCGCCATTTTAGGTCAAATTGAGAATAAAAGGAGTTTGGTGGACACAATGTAAAAACTGGCAAAAACAAAGAAAAAACATGTTAAATGAGGTGCTTCTCTAGGTTTGAAACATTTGGAATACTAAAAGTATATAAAATAAATCATCACGTTGAGGAGAAACAATTATGACACGTCTGCGACAGAGAGAAAGGTGTTGGCATATCCCAGCCTTTCTTTATCTACTGCTACCAGTTATTATGAACTGCCACACTTTCTGCCTCTCTTGTGCCCCATTTTCTAAAGGGAATATGCTAAAAAAATAATCCTCTGCTGAATGCTCTCCTGCCAAACCACTGTCACAGGCATAACCAACTGCTTTGACTGCAAGGGAGCAACGGGACTGTCTGATCTGGTTTACTAACACTAGAGATGTGTTCCAGCCGCATACACTGAATATTAGCAGAATGGTTGTAACAAAGATCTCATACCTAAATATTAGATCTTGACATTCAATAACAGATTACTGATGCAGCAGAAGATTTGTATTAAGGGGACATCTTCTTAACTTGGAGTGGAGAACACACACACACACACACACACACACGCACGCAGAGAGGAGTGTGAGCTACACAGCAGCCCTCGTTATTTCCTCATTTCATTCACTTAGGTAGAGACGGGAACCCTGAGGTTGGCTGCAGGAGGGATGCAGAGTTTCCAAGGCAACTAGTGTCTCCCTTACTCACTGTCATTCAGATCTTTCACACTCAGCCCAGATATACAGATCTGGTCACAAAGTTGCTTGCTTGTTTGTTTATATCACTTCTCTCATCGCAGCTCTTGGCTTTCCGTGTGGCCAACAAGGGCAACATGATCTGGGTTTATGCATTTCATTCAGTGCCTCGCTTTGTTATGAAATAAAGAACAATGACTGCTTCCCCTGTAAGTCATAGATGATCAAACGACAAGGCTGGTGTTATTACAGGGATAGATGCTACTATAAACAAGCACAGGTTCTACAGGCCTACAAGCCTAAATTCAGGGACCAAAGTACGTTTTCCCCCCAAATTAAATGTATGTGGAACAATAAAGAAAATCAAATGTAACGCACCTTAACACAGACTTCCTTAACTGTGACAATTCAATATATACAGAGACCTTAACAGAATAATATTCATAATCATTTCTACGTTCATCATTCTCTCACCGTCTCTTAGTTCATACACTACAAAATATACGGTCTAATAGATACTCATAAAAGTAACAGGCGACAGATTCAAGGTTTACTATTTTTTAAGGCTCAGCCATTTATTAAAAACAGCCCGACTTTAGTTTTTGCCAAAAATAGCCCATACAGATGTCGTTTTTGGATCTCTGCAGCACAAAAGCTGTATCAGCCGTTAGCATCTGAAACTACTCATTTAGGAAGGATTGATTGTTGGTGTTGGCTTTTTTTGACCAAATACAAACAATGAAACAAAAAAGGGGAATATATACTTAATAATATCCCTTTGTTTCCATTGTTGTTGTTGAGCCTTCACACTGTTTTATCCAAATCCAAAATGCTCAATAACCGTTCAAATTCACATTTCTCTGTATGTGGTTGTCTGGACTTCCCAGCAGTCTCCATACCCTGATTATTGTGGAAGTTTAGGACATAACTAGTCCCCTCTTGCTGCCTCCCTTTCCTGCTGTCAGTGTCTTGTTCTCTTCTTCTCTGTCCCAAGTTAGAACCATTAAAAATAACTCCTCACATGACGGCGACAGTTTAAAACACTCCTGTTCTCTCATCGGGAAATGCTCCCATCCTCCTCTGGATATATCCTCCTACTTCTCTGTTATCTTAAATGTCTCTTTCCTCCTTAACCTTCCTGTTGTCCTGCGGTCGAATTTGACCTGTCCCTAAATGCTTTTATTTCAGAAAAAAGGTGGTATTTTAGCAAATTGAGACAAAATAATGAGGATTGTTCCATTTTCTTTGCAAAACAATGACTCAATAATGCTTTCATTGAGTTACGGGTGTTACATTGAAATGGACAGCATCTGCGGTCTTCCGATGTACATTTTGTAAAATAATTTTAAAAATGTGCGTGAATATCAAATCAAGTTTTATTTATATGGCACATTTAAAAACAATTTTCGGTCGAGCCAAAGTGCCGTACATCTAATAAAAACATATTACTACAATCACAATAAAAGACAATAATTTACAACAGAAATATAAAAAACAAAAACACAGGGAATAGTCAGACAGTTCAACTTGTGGTAATAAGTGGGAATTGAGTTGGCTAAAAATAGCACATATTTTGGTGATGATTTATACTATATTCTTTATAAACAGACAAACTGGGAACACAACATGCCTTCCAAACTCAACTCTATTTTTAACATCCCTATTTTCTGGGATGTTTTTCAGAGGAACAAAATAAGACAGAGGCAAAGTAAGAACACAAACGACAAGAACAAGAGAGGGACAGATTGATGGATGAGTTGGAGGCAGAGGCAGTAATGGTTTTGTTTCATGGATTGGCAGACACTTGATAATCTCCAGACCCCGGAGTCCTGTCAGCCGTCACTACAAACAGATTCTCAGTGGGGGGACAGTTTGCCACCCACAGCCCCGACTGTGCTCTCAAAAGCTGGATTTACTCGCTCTGTTCCACGAGGCGTCATGGGCCGCAGCTCATCTCTTTATCCTGTGCACCGAGTGTGAGTCACTGGGTGCTAATCTGGAAGGCTTGCCCAAACTCTAGACTAATTATGAAGTAATTAACAGTAATGGGACCCAGCCCCCTTTTGAGTATAGTGGTTTTTTAGTGTCTTACCCGCTTTAAATCCTTAGTTGCTGATTTATGAGGTACACATACCTACAACTGATGCTGTCTTATCCAATTCCGTCCTTGATGAAAGTTATTTTTTTATTCCGTTTTAGTTTAGGCCATTTTAGAGACTTTGAGACTAAATGTTCATGTTGTTGGCTATGATTAGTTTGTATGGTTTACTTTATTGTTAAATTAAATGTTGATGATTGGCCTTGTTGTTTCTCACATATAGCTTTCTTATTTCCAATTACAAAAACGTTTATCTTTTCATGTTTTACAGTTTATCTCAGAAAAAGGTAGAAGGGAAAAACATTGACTTATCAAAGATTTTCAAGAAGAAAATAGAAATAAGGGACTTTTGAGACAGGAAACGAGGGGTTAGGATGATGGACATATGAAGGAAGGAAGGAAGGAGGAAAAAGGGGGATGCAGATGTGGCGAAGCACTTCTCTGCCAACTGGTTGTCTGGTTATTATTTATTTGTCCATACTTCTAAGGAAAAGGTGGATTTTATTTACAGTCTGTGATCTAAAGCCATAGATAAACACTCGTACGGTTCAAGGTTCAAGGTTTTTATTTTGTCATACGAACATAGCTACTGTGTAGTTATGACGATGAAAATCTTAGGTCACAGGTGTACATGCAAGTCAAACATGTGTTTGAGTAGTTGGTTTATATTGTTATCTGGTTAAATTGGCACTTGAGTGTGTTAGGGGTGGTATACATACATTTGGATGCAATATTACAGCCGTATTTCACCTTGTAACCACATTACACTACTGTAACATGGTTTGGGAAATCACTAGTGTGTCTGATAGATTGGCAAAAGTGAAGGCCATCACTGATAGCTAATGTTGATAGGTAGGTAGGTGTGTGTGTGTGTGTGTGTGTGTGTGTGTGTGTGTGTGTGTGTGTGTGTGTGTGTGTGTGTGTGTGTGTGTGTGTGTGTCAAATGCTGTTAGCCAGATGCAGAGGCTGTCACCGCCCTCGTTGCGGGATTATGAATGTGATCTCTGGAACTACCTTGTAATTGCCACCTAATTTGCATAGCTGTGCAAATTAACGACCTCTCAAATGAGCCTTAATTTTTCACTGGCTCTTTAGTCGCTCCTTAAGAGCTGGCGTTAATTAACAGCTGTGTGTGTATGCCAAAATGCTTGTGTATGTGTGGCTGTTTTCTCTTTGGGCACGGGGATGCCAAGGAAAGCTGGCATCACTACCATGGCAACAGCTACTGTTTTTTCTTCATGTATAAACCTCCATCCTGGCAGTGGTTTTTGTTGTCTGTCTCTGACCCTGGTCTCTTTTCTTACTCCAGTATACAGACACCACTTAAGATTTGATCTCCTCGCAGCCCCCGACCGACACAGCTCTGGCTGTGATTTCTTTATCATACAGTATTTTTACTGTCAGCTCTTCCTGGGCCAGTGGTTTCTCTGAAGCTCTCTGTTTGTGTCTGCTCTGTTTGTGCTGTATATTCTTGTTATCTAAGAAAATCTAATTCCTTTTGAAGGTTATTGCAATGTTTCACTTCTATGTCCACCTTAAGACCATTAGCCGGCTGTTGTTGCACGATATCTAGGAAGAGACTTGGCCAGACAAAGCGTCTCGGACCTCAGATTAAAGAAAATAGGGCCTTTCTTTGTTTTTGGGTCGGTTGTATTTTTATGGAAATAGAGTTTTGTTTTATAGATATTGAAGAATCTGTATTTAGTGTGGAAATATGTTTGTTCTGGGTCTTATGTTGTGCGAAATATCTCTTTGCTGGCAGAAAAAAAAAAGAAAACTACAAGTTGTGAAGAATTGGGAGTTACACAGAATAATTATGTGAGCTGTGACATAAAGAATACAATGCAGTCCAAACAATAATAAACCTCATGTTTGTTGAGCAAGGAAGATGCTATGAAGGAAGAAGATGTTATGTAGACTATCTGCTAAGATATTTAAATGAGCCCCCCTGAAACAAGCTACTAATTGGACTGAATTGTTTGTAAGCAGCTAAAAAGTTTACCTGACTTTCGGCGGGTTATGTGCTCCCGTCCACTGATGTCATGAAGTGTTTCTTACATATGCTCGAGCAGTGTGCACCCTGTTTTTCAAGTTCTCATAACTGAGCCAGAAATTCTTAACAATTCCGTGTAACATAAGCAGGATATACGAGTTATTATTCTTTTTTCAACGTTCAATCTATTCTCAATGCTAATGTTTACATTTGGTCCACATTTTGACCATACAAAGACTAAACTCTGAATGACTTTAAATAGAAGTTTGTGATAGAAATCCCATCAGATATTTTGTAACTGTTCCTATTCTTCTTCACAGCCCTGAGCATCCGAGGAGCGCAGGACGAAGACGGTCCGGACCCTCAGATCATGCGCCTGGACAACATGCTGCTGGCAGAGGGGGTGGCGGGTCCAGAGAGGGGCGGGGCCTCTGCAGCGGCGGCGGTGGTTGCCGCGGCAGCCGGAGGGTCGCCCGCTGAAAGCAACGTAGAACACAGCGAGTACAAAGAGAAGCTCGCTCAGATACGACGGATGTACCACGCCGAGCTGGAGAAATACCAACAGGTAGACATTATGATAATAAAACATTGCTTATATTTTCTGTCAAAGATGTCAAGATATGAAACTTCACTCATGTCATAGATTTGTAATTTTAATGTCAGATAAACACAGAACTGAGCCTTTAAGAACCTTTTTCTGGCCACCAGTGTTATCCAAAGTAAACTCAAGTTTAAGCTTAACTGGATCTGATAGTGAAATTGACATCCAATGTTTGAGTTCTTCCTTTTTCCCTCCCTCACCTCAATACCTGACCTACTCACCCCTCCTCCCACACAGGCATGCAATGAATTCACTGACCACGTGATGAACCTGCTGAGGGAGCAGTCCCGCACGCGGCCCATCTCACCCAAAGAGATCGAGCGAATGGTGGGAATAATTCACCGCAAGTTCAGCACCATCCAGATGCAGTTGAAGCAGAGCACATGTGAAGCCGTCATGATTCTACGCTCCAGGTTCCTGGATGCCAGGTCCGTTTTGCACACTTAGTTTCCCGCCTCTTCCTAACTTCAGTCTTTCAGTGTTAAAGTGTACTTACTTATTGCGCTGAAGGTTCATTTTTGAAATCTCCCTTTTCTGCCAGACGGAAACGAAGAAACTTCAGCAAGCAGGCGGCAGAGGTTTTGAATACATATTTTTACTCCCATCTGGCAAACCCGTACCCCAGTGAGGAGGCCAAAGAAGACCTGGCCAGGAAGTGCTCCATCACCGTATCTCAGGTCAGGACGACACATACACTGACTGTTTAGTACTCCGAGTAATGTTGGGTTGATTTATGGTCCATGGTTTGGATTTATGCCAATCAAATGATTTGCTTCTTGCAAATTAAAGAGCAGCCTACATCAGCAACCTGTGCTGATCGCAATGCGGCTCAAAATCCAACTTGCAACCTTAGTAATCAGCAATATGATGAGGCTATTAACACACAGTAATGATTGAACAAACTCAGAGCCACTAGTGACCAGAGGCCATGCTCAATTCAGTGCTGAGCCAGCAAAATGTATTTCAAATTGATGCTCAAAATTGTTTGCAAAAGAGAAATGTTGTTTGTGTTTACCAGAAACGTAATGTATATTTTGGTATGAAAATATTTTGGCAACAGGCCTAACCCTAACTTGGAAATGGTTTAGTTAAAATAAGCCAGCAGGATTTCCTGGCTTGCTTCTGACTTTGTATTTTCCTCTTCAGGTGGCCAACTGGTTTGGAAACAAGAGGATTCGGTATAAGAGGAATGTTGCAAAGCTGCAGGAGGAAGCTAACCGTTATGCTGTGAAGACAGCTGTGGACGCAACCAGTGTTTCTTCACAGGCAAGCCTAGCCAACTCCCCGGGAACACCAAACTCAGGTACAGGACCCTCCTGTTTCGACATAAGTCCTCTTTTCATAATTTGACCAAAACAAAGATAACTTTAAAGATAACTCTGACCTTAATGTATCCATTATAATCTTACACATACAAATGGTGATGAAAGAACTTTTCGGAAAGTTTAAGACATCTCCTCAGTGATGATTTGTTTTTAAAACAAATAGTAAGAGGCACATTCACACCGCAGTACTTTTCCCACTTTAGTTCCGATATAGTTCCGAAATGTTGCGTTCACACCCAAAACATCCGGAACTAAAATTAGTTAATGAGAACCTTTTTACCCCCTTTTCCGTCCCTGCTAGAGAGCAGGGACTTTCGTGGGAGAAAAAGGTTCCTATGTCTGATTGGCTGGGCGGAATGCAAACCACACCCCGTAAAACTCCTAAAAAAAAATGTGAAGCCGCCATTTTATTATCCTCGCATTAGCATTAGCCCAGCGCACAAACGCAGAGAGACTAACTTATGGCAACACAAAAGAAAACATGGGAGCGGTGGAGATGAGGAGGTGTCGGCGTTCTGGCGATTTACTCGGAAGGCTTCAGTAGAAGCTGCTGGGAGTCCCAGCAGCTTCTACTGAAGCCAGTCCCCAACTCCAGGGACTTCCGGCCGGGAACTTCGGGTGGCAGTATACAGCGTAAAGTTGTTTGCGGCCTGCCAGTAAACCCAAAGCAGAAGACAAATAAGTGACGTCAGCGACTTCATTTGCCTAATCCACCCCCAGGGGCTTATTCCGGTGTGAACGCGATCTGTGCTAGTTCATGAGAACTAAAGAGTTCTCATGAACCTTTGTGGGAAAAGTACTGCGGTGTGAAAGCGCCTAATATATCCGATTTCTTCCAGGATTTAAATGTTTTCAAACCTAATACGTATCATTATACGTATTGCATAATCTTTGCAAAAACACTCCCGCGATCAGTATTTCCGTAGCCTACATTCACAACATGGAGCTAAAGGCTAACGCTAACTCAGTGAAACAAACAATTAAGAAAGTTCCTAAAGTTTAAACACAAATTCAGGGCAAAACACACTTTGCATAACAACCAGCACCTTGTGTGTTCTGCGGTGTCAAATGAAAGTGTCCATCCCCTGTAGTAAAACACTGACATTAGTACTTCATACAACCCTACTTCAGACACTGGAGTCAGTCTGCAGACTCCTCTCCAAACTAGGTGAATATTGTAGTACACTCATTGGGTTTAACAATGAAATGTGTCCTTGGCCATGACCTCTAAATGTCAATTGGGTGACTGAAAGGAGTTCCTCCTGTGTGTGCCGACAGGAGGATACCCAGCCCCGTGTTACACTCCTGACGGGAGGTTATGAGGACCTGCCTGGTCATACTCTCCTCCTTCTTCTCCGTTTCCATGTGAGTAGCTATGGTTACACACTGTTGCTATAGTAACACACTCTCCTACTGAGTAGTCATGGTAACAGCCTTTCCCTGTGTTAGCATGCGGTTTGGTGTGACAGGTTTTGTAGATGCTATTGATGTAGTTCCCTTACATATGCTGCAGTGCATCACTAACTAAGTCTCAACACTAAGTGGTTGCAGAGCAATAAGGGCAACATTCACACTAACAAGTGATGCTGCTAAAAGGGAAAGCATTGACTATGCTCCTCTTTTACCTTAGTTTAGTTGGAAATTGGCAAAAGTTAAAAAAAAAAACACAAATGTTTAAGAGCAGCTACTGGGCTGTTAACATAATTTGTGAAGAACCAAAGTGTTCATTAATCTAAACTACCAAAATCCCACCTCAAGACCCCTAACTTTGCAGGGAATTTCCAGTAGCTGTGTTGTGAATGGAAGCACTAACTTTCAGGGACAGTCACATAAAATGTCAGTTTGGCAAAAGACCCTTTGTGAAGAGCTAGCCAACCAATCACAAGACCTCGCTGAAGTGAACTGAATGAATCAGTGCCAGTTTATAGTTTGTGACTGAGCTGAAACTGGATGTGACTTCGGGTCTGGTTGGCGGGGGAAAAGGACAACATAAGTGCGCCTGCTCTACGGCCCAATGGATGTGGAGTAACGCTGGAAGATCGGCTTGTTTTTTCTTGAGAGTCAGGCTTTTGGCTTCACACGCCTCTGTACCCAGTTCTCTTTGAACATCCATGATACACGTCGTACACCCAGCGCTGCCCCATTTTCTTATGATGCGTTTCATGGCAGTTTGTATCCATACGAGTGGCATTACTGCCAAATGTTGACCTGTCCCGTGGCCCATCTATGCAGGAACTGCCACAGCTTGTATGAAAAAGCTCAAGATGTAAATGTTCCTAAATGTAGCGCATGTGTGGAGTTCACAAAGATCCACAGGGTGAGTGGATCTGAGGCTGTGTTCGTTCCTCTTCCAGCTAACATCCTGTAAACCCACTGTGATTCTGTTCCTTCAGGCTGATGATGGCGGTTATCTTCCTCCCATCTCTCCCCCACCAAGAGTGCGAGCACTACGTCACCTCCAGCTGATGCTCCACCCTCCCCCCCACCCTGCTCCTCAGACTAATACAACCCTAGACTGTAGGCTAACCTCCAGCCACACAACAAACAGAGCTTTACCAAAACTCTGCAACTTTTCTCTTTTGTTTTGCTTTGTGATGCCGAGTCTTTCTAACATCTTTTATTTTAACCCCTTCACTTGAAAAATGTGTTAACACCTTTATATTTTTCTTTTTACTATTACTCACACAATGTTTCCATTGTTTTTTTTTCAAAAAAGAAAAGTAAATAATGAAAATAATCTCTTTTTTTTTTTTTAAATGTAGTGCTTCACCTGCAGTGAGACCTTCACTGTATGAAGGTTTAGGGCCTGTATGAGGCCTTGGATCAGATGTGGGTTTGTTATTTTATTTCAGAAAGTAAAAATAGGAAAGAAAAAAAAGAATAAAAAAAAGCATGTGGTTATTTTTAGATGTTAAACTACGATTTTATTTTGTATTTTTTCTTTGAAGTTTTTTAAGAAAAATGTTGTCACTGAGAAAAATGCATTGAGAGAATACAACAAAAAACATCTAGATGGCAGAAATGACCAAAAATAAAAACATTGTCACTTATTAAATTTTTCTTTGCTTCAGACAAAAAACTGGTTTGAGTTTGTTTTAATTCATATAAATGTTAATACAATATATATATATTTTGTATCTTCCATGCTTTTGAAGAAACCTAAACCAAAGAGGCTTTAAGGAGGACTGACCCCGGTTCAGTTTTAGATCATACTGTAACAATGAGATCATGTGGGTTTTTGTTCATTTGTGCCCTCTAGTGTTGAATAGTGGAACTGCAAATCTAATTCTTGATATTTTGACAAGTTTTCCTGCCAATTTCTTTCTCTTACTTGCTAATCTTTAATTGTGAATAAACAGAAATAGGTTTTTTGTCTAAATATATTGGTCATTTATCAGCTGAAGGAGCTGCTGAGGTGCACACAACATGTGGGAGTATCTGATAACTACAATCAATTGTAGTTATTTGATAGGATACATGTTCTACGAGCCTATTTACTTAGTTAAAACTACACTACAAATCATTACATTAACAGATTTCATTACACGTGCGACCCATTTACCCATTTATTCTGAAATCCTTGTTTTTCACATTTGTATGAGATTATTGTTACAGGGATCGTGCTCTCTTCAGTTATTTTTGATGTATTTTTGTGTTTAAGTTAACTTCATATTTGATGATGTTTTAAAGCATTATTTATGAATATACGCCAGGTTACTCAGTAACATACCAAATTGAAAAACACATCACAACAACACTTTAGGAGTCTTTTGAATCTTCATTCACCAGCCACTTTGACCTTTTGTTAGCAAGTAAAGAGCCACATATAGCTTCATATTAATTAAGAAACGTGCATACAAATAATTAAAGATAAAAGTAGAAATTACAAAATACACATCCAGTACCAGTAACAGTTTGTAAATATGTAGCAGCCATTTGAAAGTATTAAAGGTTGAAGTATATGTTGACCGGTCAATACCATGCAGACACATGGAATACACTTCTTGGAAAGCAGGGCAGTATCTGAAGACTCTCCAGGCACTTTAGTTTAACACACTTAGAAAGTATTGAAGGTTCAAGCTTGGTACTATTGTCCAGTACATGTCCTACAACTTCTGTTCCTATTCTATCAAGTGAGCTATTTGTTAGCAAACCCCTCTGTAACAGCATATCAATCAAAATGTAGACCGACGTTGCAATTTTGAATGAAAAAAACAAACAAAATGAAAACTGCACACAACAATATCGCATTAAAACTCTTCCTACGTGACAAGCACGTGTGGACAATGTTTGAATAGGAGAAGGGGTGAATGGTAAGTTAGGGGTTAAAGGTTGAAAGTGATTGTATGAAAAAGAGACAGAGGCACAGAGAGATAGATTTGTCACTGGAGACTGTTCATCATGGATTCATCACCCGGGGTTCTGATCCTGTGCTCTCTCTTATTTTCAGGTAATTGATCAGACTTACATTGAACACAATTATAATTTTTCCTTTTTTTAATCTGCATGACGTCAGTAGAGATGTACATTTTATTTCTGTAATTGAGTGTCACGAAAACTGCTGCTCACAAACTAATACAAGTATAAAATCATCATTATTGTCTTCTTACAAGCAGTTTGAATCCTAGAGATAATACTCAGACCTCACTGATAGCTGTTTTCATTTGAGCTCCTTCCTGCTTAAAGAAATAGGCCCTATGAAATAGTGTTTTTTGTTGATTATCCAGAGTTTGGGGTCTTTCTGGAAAGGCATTGCTGGCGATTATTTTAAAATCTTATTAGTTAATAATGTGAGCACTGCCAGAAACAGTTTGACATCTCAACAACTGAGCAAATCAAACCAAAACAAAATTCAATTTTTGTTCTAATTATGAGAAACTAACACTTAAATATTAATATACAATTTAAAGCAAAGGGAAACTAAATTTTCCTCGACAACACAATGTCTTTGAGAGAATTTAGTTTTATTTCTGCAGCTCTTATGTTTTTTGCTTTGTTATCAAAAGCACTCCTGTCAGACTGTGTATTTGCTCAGCATGTTTGCTTTTGGGTGGTTTGTGTTTACACTGTATTCAACCAGACAGACTAGTCTAAAGGTTCACAGAACTGCTGTGTGTGTGTGTGTGTGTTCACCTGTGACAGTATATCTCTGTGCAGTGTCTGCTCAGGCTCCCGTGGTCTCCGTGGAGCCACGCGCTGCCACTGTGCGCCAAGGGGAGTCTGCCAGCTTCAGATGCCAGGTGGGGAGCGGGGCCCCTCCAGTCCAACTGCAGTGGAAGAGAGCCAATAACCAAGCGTTACCAGGTCAGGAGAAATAACATGTACGTGTTGTGCAAACCAAATTTACAATCTGTGGAGTTCCACTGAATTCTACGTTTTTCTTTCAGGCAACGCTAAGATTGGTCCTGATGGCTCTGTGTTGACAATTGCTAAGGCCCGGCTTGAGAACCAGGGCCAGTACCGCTGCATGGCATCAAATTCTGCGGGCCGCAGCACCGCCATGGCTGTGCTCAACGTCAAATGTGAGCTTTTTTAACTGTTAAGTTCATCATGCAACTCTAATGTTCAGGTTCACTCTCACAGTGTTCTTCAACAGGTAGCTGTTTTTGCCAATTATGAGACAATGGATATACAGAAGGTGCTGACTCTTGCATAGGAGCAAGACAAACAGATTTAGCTTTTTGTTGTATTTGTGCCTCTTTGTAGTCATTTTGTATCTTTCTTTAATAGTTATAGTCTCTTTTTTTTCCTTTTGCATCTGTCCCCGGTCAGTACCAGTTCCTATAGGTGATATATTAAAGATAAAAAGGCCAGGTGGGCTCCTGACACTTTGGGACCCTGGGCCTCTGCTTGGTAGGCCCAATTAGTAATCAATCATGGTGCTGAGCACCAAACGACATGCAGACACTGTTATTGAATATAGCTGTTTTTAGCTCAAGAGTGAATATATGAGACCAAAATCAAAGCTTAATGTCAATACTGGACACATCTCTCTCTGGCAGATGCTCCTAAAGTGCAGCTGACCCAGGCCGGGCCCCTGCAGGTCAGGATGGGTGAACCTGTATCAGTGGATTGTCGTGCCACCGGCAGGCCCCGCCCCACCACCACCTGGAAACGCCAGGGCTCCACCCTGCAGCTGGTTACCAAGGAGACAAATGATGTCAACACCATACAGGTCAAATATAAAGTTACACTTTCATTTATTTCCACATTTTAACATTACAAATCGACTATAATAATTTGTTTTTTCTCAGTGGCCTGCAGTGCATCCAGAAGACTCAGGAGTTTATATTTGCCAGGCTGAAAACAGTGAGGGGGTGGCGGAGGTAAAAATCAATATCGTAGTTCAGGGGCAGCCGGGGGCTCCAGTGGCTTCAGTGGGCACCACAGAGATGACGGTGGTGGATGGACGCACGATCACAATGTTGTGCCAGGCCAGCGGTAAGATGTTCATACAGTACTTGTGTTTCAATATCTTTCAGTGCTGCTCTCACTTCCTTTTTCCCCTTTATCCTCTCTTCCTCTTCCTCTTTTCAGGTTCCCCGCTTCCTGTCATCACCTGGTCCAAGCTGCGAGCACCGTTGCCCTGGAAACACACAGTGTCTGGTGGAGTTTTGACGCTCAACGGCGTGGGGCGCCAGGATTCAGGGCAATACATCTGCAATGCCACGAACATACATGGCTACAGCGAGGCGTACATGCAGATGGAGGTGGAGAGTGAGTGGCCAGCGTAGATGATCAACACATGCAGGTTGTCGCTGCTTATGGTTACAGTGAATGTCTTCTCCTTCGTGCAGGTCCTCCGTACGCCACCAGCCTGCCCGACCAGGTGAGGCTGCAGCCCGGAGACGCCCTGAGCCTGCAGTGTCTCGCCCTCGGCACGCATCCCATTCAGATTGAGTGGAGCCGGGGGGGCAGGGTGAGTCTGCCTCCGGGATCAGAGTCCACCAAGGATGGGAGTCTGCAGATAGCCCATGTCAAACTGAGCGATGCCGGAACGTACAAATGCGTGGCCACCAACCACATCGGCTCCAGTGAGGCGCTGGCCAGAGTCATCATAAGAGGTGAGCTAGGGTTTGGGTTGAGGATTTAAAAAAAACTGATTTGACCTTCACCTCTTTACCTAACACTCTAATCTTGTTTCCTTAACCTTTTGTTCTTTCTTTTTAACAGCTTAATCCATTGTGGTTCCATCTGATTGAGAAACTATGCAGCGCTCACAATCTTTGCAAACCGGGATTATTGACTTCAAGATGGTCAATACTGCAAAAACTGGGAAAATTACATGTAATAGATTTATATATTTTCACTTGAAATATATCAATGCTGTTTAAACTCTAGGTTTAATTGTGCATATGGGGTTAGGTTTGTACTTTTATAGAAAACTCATACTGTTGCCATTGTTGCTCCTGTCTCATTTCTCCCTTGCGAAAGCTTTTCTCTGACGTCCTCCAGAATGTGTGTGGGAGTTTCTTCGGCTGGAATGCCTCTGCACCCCCTCTGCCTCCCTTTATGTCATCGGATAAGTCGACACTGTTGCACTTCCAAAATGGAAAGAAGGTCACAATGAAGCACCGGATCTAAAGTCCTTATTATGCTGTTAAATATCAAAACAATAAAGACCAATTCATTTCAATGAAAAATAAGGTTGTCATGAAAATGAAGTATTGAAGTGTATCTAGATGAGAGACTTTGCAAAAATCTTTTAGAAGAGAAGGTGAGTCAGAGAAGTGGGAGTATTGTACTTTTCCTCTTGCCTACAGGACTGATAGAGCCGGGGAGGGTCTTTTTTTAATGCCAAATGTGTGTTTTATTTCAAAAGGGTTAACAATGAGACAGTAAATGATTAAATTGAATGATAAATCTTCAAAATACAGCTGTTTTGTGCGCCATGGTTCATTAAGGTGCACTTTACTATGTGCAGAAGACAGCAGTATGCCAATGAATAATCTTCCTATCATTCGTTTTTTAAAAAGGATAAAAATGTATGCAGCAGAAAAGAGATTCTCTTTTTCATTCCACACTTTTTTCTTTGTCTAAACCTGGCGCTTGCATCACCCACAATGCAACCCGATCCCTGGCTGTTTGGTGGGAGATTTGTGGTATGTTATGCTACTAGAGGTATATAGCCTCAGGCAGAGGTCTGGTAAGCTCCCTTTATTCTAAGTGCAGATCCCAGATCTCTTTCTTTTTCAGACTTGTCTTCAGACCCAGCCGACGCTGACTTCACAAAGCTCCCCCTGGAGCCACAAAAGGGATTTATACAACGGCTGTCTCACATGTAGTAGTTCTCCCCAAGGCCGGTAAGCTTTGATGTGGAGTTCCACTCGAACCTCTGGGCTACTGAGACGGCCAAGTCAGTTTAATACTTTTAATTCCTCCTGAGTGATCATTGAATGTGCACATGGGTCATTATTTTCCATTAAGATATTTCACTTTTTTTGTACAAGTGTAACCCTGTTATGTATTTCAAAGCATTAGAGAGGAGATGGTTGCCATTTTTTCCATAGTCAAGCAGCCCACCTCCCCACTGCGGTTATTTTCGTACGGTTCCATTATGTTGAAAATATATTGCTAATTTACCATGTTAATGCTTTTATATTTGATAGATTGTACAACGGGAATCTAAGAAGTGCTTCACAAAGTAATATGTTCAACCACATGGTGGCAATATGTAGCCTTATAAAAAAAGGCACACACCCATTGCCTTCAGACCAAGAGCAATGTGAGCTTTCACACCCTCAACAACTGCAGGGACAGATGGACTCGACAACAGACACGCTATTGTTTCCTAAATCACTAAGTGTGTTCCCTAAGTTTAAAAATAAGCAAAACACTTGGCTGATCATTACAGCTTTGAGTAAATATGGACTGTAGTGTGGACTCCTCTGGAACAGGCAAAGTTCAGTTTGATCAGACAAACCTATTGCAAAATGACTCCCTGAGGGCCATGTTGTAAGAGACTTAAGCAAGCAGTTCTGACTAAATTAGGTGTTAGCTCAACTTTAAGGTTTGTGGCTTTAGCCAAAGGTTGGAAAGAGAGCTACCATTTCCAAAGCTGCTGCCAGGCCGGAGCCTGTATCTGCTGTTTGTGATTGTGGCCTCCCTCGTGAAACGCCCAGCCTCCACTATATTCCTCTCTTCCATCTTAACAAGCATCTTCAAAGCTGGTGAGGAAACATCTGCCCTCTGTCACCTCACTCCACCCCCTCACTTCACACACAGACTGAGGGAGGGAGGCTGAAGGGCACTAAATAAATGCAAACATAGGATATTAGAGGAGGGAAATCTACAAACAGTTTTAATTCACAATAATAAAGAGCTATCGAGCTGGAAAAGACAGAGGGGAAACTGATTCATTAAATCTGATCCCCCCCTCTCTCTGTGTATGCCTTCGTATATATTTTAACTAGACATGGACATATGGTCTCTAATGGAGTCTGATATAAACAGTGAAGTTCATAGGAGTCCAGATGACATCCAAGAAAAGGGATGTGCGCACACACTCGCAAAGACAGTTTGTCAGTTTCAGAAGCATTGCAGTGGTTTATGTTACACTAGGATACACAACAGTGTTACATTTACTATGGAACACACACTGCTTACGTTAGCATTAAGAGGCGAGGAAAGAAAACCAACAAACAGGCAATCCGTCATGTAGCTCTATCACCACACAAGGAGACTCAAATACTCCCTATTACTATTTTTCTCTAGGCCATATATATTCAAATCAGGATCAGAAATCCTTTATTAGCTTTAAATATCACAAACTAATTAGTTCAGTTTTACAAAATAATAACTAAAAGGGAATGTTTGAATAACGACCAGCGTAATTCCCCAGCAGTAATAATGTGAGATTAGGAAGGAAGGAACAAATGAGGTGAGAGCTTCCTCAGGAAGTGATAGGTGGAAGGGTGGCGCCTGTCAAGTCTGTTGCTATGGTTTCCACCTGGTGGACTGGGATAAGCTGTGGTTTGTAGTAACAACAGTGTTTTCAGGATGTAGGAGGTTAAGCTTATGGGGTGATAGGGAGCAGGATTGTCGTGGTTGTAGAGCTGAGTTTACAGAGTGGCTAATATCACACCCCCACTAATATCTTAAGTGTTGACAGAAAGGGCTTCTATGCCAAGTTTCTCTCACAAAATATTGGATATGTTCACGTCTTTGTGCCTCTACAGTTCTTGAAAGCTGCTCAAATCAATACTTTTATATTTACAATATAAATGACAACATTGTGTAGTCCTAAGAGTTGCTAGAAGTAACCAAACCACAAATTATTATCATCCGTTTGCTTATCCCCTCAGAGTGTTTTGGTTTTAAAGGCCCGCAGCTGTACTGTTTTGGTTCACTTTCACTTGGGAGGCAGCTGTTCTAAGAAAAACAGGAGCAAAAAGAAAACAAAATTATTTACTAGCCAGTTAAAATAGTGGAAGCAGATATTTCCTTTAGGAGTTTGTATGTATTAGGGTTTGTGTATTTGTACTTGTGTCATACACCTGAAGACTGACTAATAGACACCCTGATCTTGATGAAGGCTGATACAAGCGAGTGTTGTAAAACGTCGGTTTGATAGTTTGCATCAGAAGATGAAAATAAACTGACAGCAACGACACTTAGTTGGGACTGTCCTTTTTGCTCTCCATATTAATAAAGTGCATATTATGCAATATTTTCATCCTAGACATGCAACCTTGCTTGACATAGTTCTGGCAAGAGGTACTGGCTTCTGAGTCGTGTTCTAATAGTTTTAACAGTGAAGCACATGTTTGTGGAATAACAGGTAAGGTATTCAAAACAACTGAAGAATAAATCACTTACTTTATAATTCAGTCATCTGCAAATAATATGAGTACAGTAAAGTACATAAAGTGCTCAGCACAAACCAAGGGTCTTTAAAATAAAGCCAATGCCCTCAACCTGCATGTATACTAATGGCCGGCAGGAGGCGACTTCACTGGTTGCAGAAAGAGCTCAGTGTTAGCTCATTAAAAATGTTCCCATGGCAGGAAGTTACATTTTGTTAATTTATGAACCAGCTAAGATAAAAATGCTCACAAAAATGTGCATCATTATAGTTAAGACAGTTGCCATGAATTATAAATACAGTACATCTTGCTGACCAAGCTAACTAGCGTTAGCTTATCCTTTAAAACTCTCTTTGCTAAAGGTATCTGACCCTACTGGCCTTGCTCTTCCCTGGTCACTTCATAATCTCGTCCAATGGTCACTACTGGCTTCAAACCAAAATGACAGCTTGATGTTGTATGCTTGTGCCAACCAGGCAGTTGAAGTTCATATCGATCTCCCCTGAAATGTTAATCCTCATTTAATCCTATTAGACATATCTGTAACATTGACCTCTGACCACCAAAGTCTAAATCTGTTCACCCTTGAGTCTTGGAGATTTATGCCGTATTTAAGTACTTTCCTGAGACATCGTATTCACGAGAAGGGGACCAACACTTCCTCTTTCCCAGCATACACCACAGATGGACTTCAGCCGACAGCGCACAACGAAACAGATGTTTTTCTAAGTTTGATGCATTTTGTAAATTAAATTATTTATTTTTTAAATTTATTTATAGGAGGACCATGCATACAAACACATTAATCTCAGCAAAGAGAAGAGATGCAATATGCCAGATTATAGCTAATTTCCATTTGTGGTCCGGATTTTGATCCTCTCGAAGCCCTTTGATATGATCATATTTGTTTAACATATTTAATAATAGGGTGGCTGTAGTTTGGGATAACACATAATAACAGCCCTGTTGTCAGTAGCATCTAGCGGTTGTTGACATTAAAACACAGCCAGATGAATCTTTCTGTAGAGATGCTGTTGCTTGTTGCCGAGCACCATAAATACAAACCAGTCTCGGGTAAGTCTTGTGATCAAGTCTCTCTCCTCTTCACAGGAAACTCAAACCACATAATAGGCCATCTTTATCACACATGTAGTGCACCAACACTTTCACTACCGCGCTGTTCTTCGTGCATTGCACAATCTGTCACCTCGAAGTCTTATGACACCATGAGATGCATAATATGTTTCTTTACCTAAACACCACTATTGGGTGTACCTTGCCTCATGATCACTGGTGTTTGTAGCGTCAGAATGAAACCACTCGAGCAATGAAAAAAGTGTAAGCGGCACTTCTGGTTAAAAATATGCACTATAAAAGCAAAGCAGAGCTGTGGAGGCCCGCAGACTGATCTGAAGCCACAGACACAGCGGCTTTGGTACAACTGTACAGTACATCAATTGGTTTAGTACTTGTATTTGCTCAAAGCAACAACATACATTTGTTCTAAATAAAGAAGTGTGTGCTGCAATAGGAAAATAAACTTGGTGATGAATGATATAAATAAAAAAAAAAAAAAAATCAGGTTCTGTTCAAGGAGAGGGCAAGTTTCAAAATAACAACCAATATCACAGACTTCCATCAAAAGTAAGCTGGACGGTCAATTTTCTTATTTATGTTTTATTTTGATAAAACAACAGTAGATACAAAAATAAAATGAGAGTTGAAGTAATTTGTTGTTTTCTTTACAATTTCTGTCCTTGCTATTTTTGGGATATGATTAATTACAATAAGGTTTTTGCAGCGACCAACCGTTTATAATAATGACATATAAAAACATTCTTAAAGCTGACTATTTACAGTAATTGAATCAGATAAAGAAAAATTAGTGATGCTGAGTCCTTTCTGTACTGCTTTCCTGTCAGCTATTACTTGATATCTGCTACCCATAACTTTGAATCTACTGTTTTTGGTTACCTTCCTCTAATTTCATGATGTTGGTTTTTGCTTTATGAAAACGTATTACTGATAGTTAAGAGTTTGTATAAATACAAATAGGTTGAACACACGAGACCGACTATGTGACGTCAAAAGACAAAGAAAAGAGAGGTGTTTAAAAAGGAGGCGAGAGGAGTAGGATGGAGGATGTGGCAGATAAATAAAGGGCAACAGAGAACGTGACATCTCCAGTCATCTGATCTACAGTTTTAAGTGTCCTTATGGACTGGTGGAAAACATTTTGATGCCAGGTTTGGAGAAATCCAGCCAAAAGCTCTTTTCCAAAGCTCGTGTTTGTCTGTGCCGACAGAGGCTCGGGATGTAAACAGCAACTGTGTGTTTATGATCCATTGACTCTGGTTCCATATGGAAAGATCCTTTTTAACAGTGTTTGCCAGCGGCTCTGGGCACTGACATTTAGACATCTGACAGAGTTATAAAGTCTTATTCCACATTTGTAATATTATACAGAAACTTTCCACCACAATATGTAACATGAAGCATCTTTGAAATACCATGCCATCACTTCAAAGACAAACTACATTTGTGAGCAGCTGGGGTATTACAAGACTTTTATTTGACTGGGCAAGTATTGGTACTTATCAACGATAAATACATATTTTATGTAATGAAGACCCCTTGAGGATCCATTCAAACTTTCCCAGGACCCCAGGCAAAGTCTTTCAAGAGGGATGATATAAAATACTGCTCTCTTTGATGGTCCAGAAGTATCTTTCAAACTTGATAACTGATAAAGAATGTTGATTATTAAACTCCCAACTAGTTAAAACCTCGAGCTACAGAAGAGTTCTTCAGAATTAGTTGGCAACCGCTGTGTCAACTCGTGACACACCACCTGTCTTGTCAGTTCTCCGGCCGTAATTCCAAATAAACCATCAGTGTTTGCCATCAAAGCTCCAGCTCTCCTCGTGTCTCTTTGAGTCCTGACTCTCCATTGCTACAGAAGTTTCCCCCACAAGTAATATGGGTATGTTACTAAAACACAAAGTTATTTCAATGCAACACTGTCTATATCCTGCGTGTGTTTAAGGATTAGCTAAAAGTCACTGTTGCAATGTAAATACACAATAACTTCCCTTCAACCATGACTTTGGTCTTGTGGGTTACAAGAAACATGTTCCTGAAAGCTTTATTTTTCATAGCTAGAAATGTGGACCCGTGTTGGTATGTAAAGTTTATAAAAGAGGCGATGAAGTGTGTTTTCCATTTTGTCCGTTTTCTCCAACGAGCAGAACACGTGGTAAGTAATTCATTTTGGGGAAGGAGCATTCCTTTAAAACAGGTAATACAGGGATTTTGTATTGCACTTCTTCAACAAAACAATATTTTTTTTATTTGGAGAACTCAAACTGAATTTAAGCCCCTGGTTTTAAACAAAGCCCAATTCCCATGATAGCACTAGAGAGTCTTTTATTAGACCATCCCACCCTGCCTCCTATATGGCCACTTCTTTCAGACCACCATCACTTTGTTACACAGCCTTTTTTAAACATTTTAAGTGTCAAGTCCAAACTTTACAAAGCTACGTTAGATATTATACAACTGTTTTCACAGGCTATGCAAGACAGCAGAATAAAGCACTTGGATGTTATTTTATTACAAAGTTCCTCTCTTAATAATGAGAAGTAGAGTTGAGATTATCAAATTGTGTCTTCCGCGGTGTAAAGTCGCACTACCCTCTTCCTTTATCTTGTGATCTAACACGAAGCATTACAGTGTGACCTATTGTCATCTCAATGATTCACACAAAACCATACAAGGACAAATTAATGAAAGGATATTTAATGATGTAGTTCTTAAAGTTTTATATAAAGTTGATTTTAAAGTAGAGGTCAGGAGGAAGGAAGTGGGGTAAGGCCTTCAGTTACGTCAGGTTTCTGAAACATGTCTGTGGTGTTGCAGATAGTTGCCTAAAGGCGTATTATTAAATGAACCCACTGCCATTTTGTCTTCTTACATACATACTAATGTCAGAATGGAAAGGGGGCCACGGAAGAAGTTT
The DNA here is from genome assembly GCF_000735185.1 of Notothenia coriiceps. Lineage (NCBI taxonomy): Eukaryota > Metazoa > Chordata > Actinopteri > Perciformes > Nototheniidae > Notothenia > Notothenia coriiceps. The sequence continues at coordinate 51,204 of NW_011353177.1, forward strand.
AGTTCAGCTATTTTCATCAAGTTCAATAATGTCATACACTCATGAAGTTCACAACCACTCCAGCGGGGCTTAACCACATGTTCTCACATCAGTCTAATGATCGCTGCTACTTGTGAGTCTTATAAATAACATTCTCCTTCTGACAGATTACATTTTTCCCCATACTCTTTCTCAATTTGGGTGACAGATAGTCACAATGGGCTGACGTCTATTTTATGCATGTGGGATTAATGCTCATTGGCTGCCGGCATGAGCGCATACTACACAAACACACACGCACACACACACTCTCGATCTTTCCATATGGAAACACCAAAGCATATAGTCGTAGAGTTATATATGAAGTTGCAGTTACTTTTAACAGCCTGGCAGTTGCTGAGACAGACGTAAACAAGCGGCAGATCGATATACACACACACTAACGCTGTGTTAACCAGATGCATCTGCTTTTAGTAAGCCTTTTGTTTACTGAAGATGCTGAGGGGACTTGAACTTGCATTCTCTCATCCTCTTCCTGCCTACATATGCAGATGATTTGTCTGTCTCCATGTGTCTGCTCATTTGTCTCCCAATGTCTGCTACGCTGTCTGAACGAAAATGATGAGAAACGATGACAGAAAGTCAAGAGAATGCTTAGGAAAAACCAAGATAGAGCAACAATGACTGAAGGGAGGAAAAAGAGCTCATAACTAACTTCTCTCTCCCTGTGAACGAGCTGAGACTACGTCATTTCCTTGATGTGGAAATTACTCACAGAAACGAAAGAGAGTGTTTGACCACTTTCTTCTTATCCACCATCACTGGTACACATGCACTGATAATTTATCTTTAATTATCATGAGTGCCACTCGCTTATGAGTTTGACATAAATCCATGTGTTAGATGTTGTTTGCTGCACAAAGACCATGGCTTGGTATGAAATGAAAATAAACATTTACAGAGTGATAACACGTGTTGCTTCTGCTGCCTAAGGCATAACATGTTTGTAAACAGCTGCTTTTACTAACTGTTAGTTTAGGGTTAACGTCATATGAACCCCAGGATGCTATCAGCAACAACTCTGCTTCTGTCCTACTCTTTATTACATTTTGGGAAGTTTACACTCAACCCCAGTCAGAGAAGAAGTCAACATAGTGTGTCTTCAGGCACAGTGGGTTATATAAGTCACCCGTAATGTTGGCAGCGCTAGGGGATGAACAAACTCATCGTAGATATGTACGTAACAAATAACAAAATATATGTGAGTTTTGCCTTAATTTTCTGTATGTGGTCATCTTTGCATTGTTATACAACATTTGAAGTTCAGAGCAAGTCTGCTGGAGACCTTTGTTAAAATGTAGCTTAATTAGCGCTATTAGCTAGCTAGCTATGGCAGATAAAAAAGTTAGACCATTTTTAGCCAACTAAATGGCATACAAGAAATAAGAAGACCGTTTTGTATCATTATTTGCAATTACTAAGACATCAACATCAGAGTTCTCACTGTAAACTGCATGGTGCTTATCAGATGCAGCAGAAGTAACCAAGGGGGATGGTTGCGTAACAGTTAAAGCTTCTGAGAGTTTTTCTTTCCATGAAGTTACACTCACATAGATCTCGCCAAACAGTAACCAAACACTAAAATCAAGGTCTCCTCAAATATTTTGAATTATTACTTTCTTTTCTTTTCTTGTTGAATCATTGTGAAGCTTTATCTTTATGTCGTGATAAAATATAATTCATTGTGTTTTATCCTTTAGCTTAGAGCTTTATGTCATTAGATAACTGAGTGATACAATATTGGACTGATACCCCCCTCCGTTTTCTTTGAACATTGTGGTCCTTTGTAGGGTCTCCTTTAATAGAGGTCATTCTGCATCCGTCATCAGCCTGTTTGCTCTCTGTCTGGGGGGTTGAGAACAGGCAGAAGGACTTTTTTCACTAGATTTGGGTGAAGGGCTGCACATTTTGGGGGGGAAGAAGGAAAAGTAGGAGGAGATTGAGAGTAGGAGTCGGGGAGAATGGAAACAGATATAAGATTACTTACTGGCAAAACTCAAGTACAGCAGCAGCTGTTTAGATTGAGCGTTAGTCATCGGCCTCTCTTTTGCCTCTTTTCCCCCCTCCTCTCTTTCTCCGTTCCTCATGAGAGTGTTGTGAATAGCTCCTGAAATAGAGCCGGTGGAGCGTAAAGTGAAATGTGAAAGGCGGCGTAGACAGAGGGGGGGTTTGTACAAGCAATGTGATACGCTGCCAGTGTAAGAAATGTGTTCACATGGAAAGATATGCAAAGAGAAAGGAAAGAGTTAGAAAGACTGAAGTGACAGAGACAAGGCCACACAGACAAGTGAGAGAGAGAGAGAGAGAGAGAGAGAGAGAGAGAGAGAGAGAGAGAGAGAGAGAGAGAGAGGCGTGCTCAGAGACTGAGATTTTGACTCTGAGGAAGAAAGCTGGTGAAGGTTCACTGTTACTTTCCTGCCGTACAATTATCCTCTACCGAAAGGATTTATTTTTTTTTTTTTCATTCCTGCTGGATTTTCCGGACCTTGGACTTTGAACTTTGTCAGGATCTAAACTTTTATTTTCAGGATTTTAACTGGACCTAAATGATTTACAACTAATTCACAGTTCTGATACAGTAATCTGCTGGTTTGCCTTGGACATGGGGTCTGGGAAGGAGCTCCTTATTCTCGGTAAGTCTATCAATGAGATCACAATGTGTGTGTCGGTGTGTGACTGTGTGGGTGTGTGATAGATGAGGCAAGGAAAGAAGAAACCAAAAGTATGGGGATGTTTGGAAATGTTGTAACACTTCAGTTGATGTGTGTCCACTTGTTTTGTCAGTCATACACAACTATGTTCATTACTATGTGGTGGCTATGGAAACATGTGTAAATACATGTATTTCATTATTAGTATATTAACCTTGCTTCTCAATTGAATGAGGTCCAACAACTTATACGGTGACTTTTATCCTGTAACAGCGGTCACAACATGTGAATATGATAGCAGAAGGTGTGAAATTGAAAGAAAAATTATTTTAAGGCCACATGAGCAGCATCAGTAACGTTAACCCTTTAAGACAGGAAGCAGAGCGCAGCCCTCCAGCTGTGTGCAGATGTCATGTATGGATGGGGGTCACAGTAGCTGCTGTGTGGTGAGAAACAGTCTCTGGACGTCTGCTCCACAGACAGAGTAAAACCAACCCAGAGTTGTGGCAGCATGCAGAGGTCTGAAGGCACATGAATTACAGCAGGATATAAGCCTGTTTGAGTACGCCACAAACCCTGACAGGATGGGGACATTTCTGGAGTACATCTGTGTCAGACAGATTTTTTAGAGGCTTACCACCAAACAGCACATTTTTTACGTACAGGTTACACAGTAGGCCTACCAATTAAAAAATACTACACCGTAAGAGTTTTATTTAATTCTGTCTTTCAGGAGACGTCATAAATCATTCTATATGTTGACCGTGTTATTTTTAACACACATGTGCTATATACAGTAGGACTTATATATATATATATATAATATTTGGGGTGTTGCAATATACCAACAATAACTGTAAAAATTAAGAAATGATACATAATATATACTGTTGATAATAAACAGATATTAAACCGTTACCTCATTGTTTATTAGTTGATCTATTTGCCTTTGCACGATCCAATAGCCAACGTGTTCTGTTTGTACCCTCTTATGTTATTTGTTTATTTTTTGTTACAAACTCTCTCAAATCATATTTTGAATTGAAATAACTTATCAATGAAAAAAGAGACGAAATAAACAAAGTTGTAACATTAAAAGGGCTGTGTGTAGTGACCCAACACTGCGTGCACCCTTCGCTTCACAGAGTAGTTTCGCTTCTTAAAAACGTAGTGTTTTGGTTTTCTGTCCCACTAATGTGTGGCTTTAGTTTTTTAACCATTCTCATCCACCCTGTGTCATGAAGAAGCAAGCAGCAATTACCTTACCAGAAAACCAAAAATAGAGCTATTAGGATCGTTTATTTTTTACGTTATCAAGTTATCAAGTTAAGGTTGCTCTGCGTCTGCGAGATAAAAAACAAGTTAACCAAAACAAGTTCATAAGGCGGTCATTTCAAATGTGTTTACAACTTGCTGTTTATTTCCTACAAAATTAAAAATGCAGGTTTTTCCAATATTATTTAATATAGTCATTTACATTGTGGTGTTTTACAATCAGACATCGTTTACAATGTCAATCATGTTTGAAGACAATATACGACTCAACTACTAAACACTACTGTTGACTATTTCATGATTAATCCCCTTAAAAACAGCAGCAGCAATCATCATGTATGTCTACATTCACATGATACTACATGATACCGGTTTGTTTTATTGGTATTACATGAACAATTATAGTAACAGAGCAGCAAGTTATTAGAAGTATTTTAACCCAGTAGTGTCTTTACAAAAGGTGGGCAGAAGCAGAAATCCCCTTCATTTTCACATAATGATTTGTAAACATGTGACTACACAGTTTAAATGACTCAGCATGACTTTTGACGAGTGTAAAATGAGGCCTTTGGGCTATAGGAAATTGCAGTTACTTTCATATGCATGCGACTCAATACACAGATAAATAGACAGAGAAAGAGTTAGAGAAACCCTGGTGTTGCCTGCATTTATAGCCTCCACTTTCTAGCAGCCTATAAGATAATGCAACATCCACTGGCCTATGAGTGATCTACTTTTTATTTAAAATGATTTACTCATCAACTGTGATTATGAGTTTATTGTGATTATTATAGCCCATTAGGAGATGAAATTAATTATATTATACAAAGGGAATTGCTGCAGGTTTGATGAATTGTGTTTTTGATTGTTCTCTTAGACCAATATCCATTGGTCTATGAGTGATCTACTTTTTATTTAAAATGATTTACTTCATCAACTGTGATTATGAGTTTATTGTGATTATTATAGCCCATTAGGAGTTGAAATTAATTATATTATACAAAGGGAATTGCTGCAGGTTTGATGAATTGTGTTTTTGATTGTTCTCTTAGACCAATATCCTCCGGTCTATGAGTTATCTACTATTTTATTTTAAATTAGTTATTTCATCAACTGCGATTATGAGTTTATTGCTATTATTGGGCTATATAAGGTGTTTGTTTTTTTTGTTGTTTTTTTTTGTTTAAAGATGTTGAATAGAGACCAATTCTTACTGGTCTCTGGGGTTGTTCATTCCTCCTAAAATGTCATTTTGATTTATTCATTTTTTTGATTTATTGATTCATAAATAAGATTGTGTGTAATAGACATTACCATGAATGTATCTAACACATTGACAACGATCTAAAATGTTTGGGAGCTACATGTTGCTCGTATAGGTGATTGAGTGAGTGAGTATGCACAGGGATAGTAATCCTTTATGTGCAGTTAGGTGGTGGGTTGTATGTGTGGTTTTAGTTGTGTTACATGTGTGTTTTGGCTCAGCTCTCAATTTAAAAAGTAGTGAAAGAGAAACACATTTTAAATTGCCATCTTAATGTCAAATAAGTTACCAAAGAAAGGGTTTAAATTGGCTCATATCAATATTTGTAGTTTAAGGAATAAAGTTACTGAGATAGAGGAAATACTATCATCGGGTATTCATTGTTTAGCTATATCAGAAACTCACTTAGATGACACATTTAATGACGCAGCAGTTGACATTCAGGGATATAGTATATTTAGAAAAGACAGGAATGCACATGGAGGTGGGGTGGCAGTGTATATTCAAAAGCAAATACCAGCTAAAGTGAGATACGATTTAATGTCTCCTGATATTGAAGTACTTTGGTTGCAAATTCATTTACCACATTTAAGACCTTTGTTGGTGGGATGCTGTTACAGACCTCCTAATGCTAACCTTGCTTATTTAGAAACAGTATGTCAAATGTTAGATAAAGTTTGTGATCTTGATAGAGAGATTTATTTTACAGGTGATTTAAACATAGACTGGAATATGTCGCACTGTGCCCTAAAAAATAAGTTGCTGACAATTACTAACACATGTAACTTAGTACAAATGGTGACTAAACCTACTAGGATAATCAGAAAGAAAGATGGATCAAATAGTGCAACTTGTATTGATCATATATTTACTAATTTCAGCCATTTATGTTCACAAGCAATTTCAATCCCGGTAGGGTGCACTGATCATAATCTAATCATCATTGTGAGAAAGACAAAGGTGCCAAAACCAGGACCAAAAGTAATAGTTAGAAGATCAATGAAATATTTTTGTGAAGAGTCATTTATAAAGGATGTTCAAAAGATATGTTGGAAACAAGTTCTTGAGAAACCAAACCCAGATGATGCTCTTGATGGCTTTAATTTTTTATTCAAGCAAGTGATTGATAAACATGCACCACTTAGAAAGCAGACTGTAAGGAACCTTAGAACGCCCTGGTTAGATGATGAGCTAAGAGAACTAATGAAACAAAGAGATGATGCAAAACTTGTAGCTATCTCATCAAGTTAATGAGTCAGACGGGCACATTTAATAGAAAATTGAGGAATTATGTTAACAGCATTAAATAAAAGAAAAACGAGTATTATGGAAATAAAAATTAAAGCTATATGAATGATATAAGAAGAGCTGTGGGATTTAGTCAATGGCATGGATGGGCCGTAAGCCCAAAATCCACCTCAACATATCTTGAAGTGGAAGGGACATTTTTGGACTAACGGTACAAAATTGCTAATTATTTAAATGATTATTTTCTTGATAAAGGTGGATACTTTGAGGAGAGATATGAAGCAACCTATTAACAGGAACTCCACTTTTTCTAATAAATGATTTAATCATGGAAAATAAGAATTGTACATTTAAAAATAGAGAAAGTGTCAATTGGCAGATGTTGGAATGTCTACTCAGGGAAATGTAATGATAAACCACCGGTGTTGATATCTAGATGGTAATTTCTTAGATATGTTGCTAATTTGGGTTGCGGAGCCTATCTGCCATATCATCAATGTACAGTATTGAAGAAAGTGCATTTGCCCACAGGCATGGAAAATAGGCAAAAATTATTCCACTTGCAAAAAATCCAGCTGGATCATTTTCTGGAACAAATAGTCGCCCGATAAGTTTAATTACCCAGCGTTAGGAAAGATAATGGAGAGAATAATGGTTTAATCAAATACAGAAATACCTTTGAAGGTAACACATCTTAATACCTGCTTATCAACATGCCTACAGACCGGGCCATTCCCACATGCATGCTTAACACAATGACCGATGACTGATGCTTAGATAATATAAGTTAGTTGGGAACGGTCCTATTTTTATTTCTAATCCTGTCCACCTTCCAGTCATCATCGTCCATTAGTTGGTGAATAAGCTAGCAAGTGATGGTGGAGATGGCTGCCCGGTCTGTAGGTCATGTGTAATAAGCAGTAATTAAGGTTGTTACCTTCAAAGTATGTCTGTTATTCTGATTAAACCATTATTCCGTCACTCACATTATCTTCTTCCTAACGGCTGGTAATGAACTTATCGGCCCGACTGATTTGTTCCAGAAAATGATCCCAGCTGGATTTTTGGCAGTGAATAATTGCTATTTTTCCATGCCTTGGGGCAAATACACTTTTTCAATACTCTAAGATGAATAAATTAGGCAAGATAGGCTCCGCAACCAAATTAGCACAATATCTAAGAAATTTTTACCATCTAGTGATTATCAACACCCGGGTGGTTGTTTATGCATTTACATTTACCTAGAATAGACAAACAAATCTGGCCAATTGACACTTCTCATTTTTTAAAATTTTACAATTCTTTATTTTTCCAGATTAAATCAATTTTCATTAGAAAAGTGGATTTTTCGCTGTTAATTAGGTTGCTTCATATCTCTCCGCAAGTAATCCACCTTTTATCAAAGAAAAATAATCATTTAAATAATTAGCAAATTTTGTACGGGCGTTAGTTCAAAAAAATTTTCCCTTCCATTCAAGATTGTTTGAGCGTGGATTGGTTTACGCCATCATGCATTGACTAAATTCCCAGGTTTCTTTCTTAATCCATCATTAAAGCTTTAATTTTATTTTCCATAATACATCTCGTTTTTTTCTTTTATTAATGCTGTACAAATTAATTTCGCTGCAATTTTCTATAATGTTGCCGCGTCTGACCATAACTTGAATGAGAATAGCTACAAGTTGCATCATCGCTTTGTTTCATTAGTTTTCTCTTAGGCTCATCATTCTAACCAAGGGGCGTTCTAAGGTTTTCCTAGCAGTCTTGCTTTTTTTCAAAGTGGTGCAATGTTTTTTCCTTCAATCAAGCTTTGCTTGAAGTAAAAATTTAAAGCCATCAAGAGCATCATCTGGGTTTGGGTTTCTGCCAAGAACTGTTTTTCAACATAATCTTTGAAGCATCCTTATAAATTGACTCTCACAAAAAATATTTCAAATTGATCTTCTACTATTAGCTTTTTTGGTGCCTGGTTTTTTTTTGGCACCTTGTCTTTTTCTCACAATGAAATGAATAAGATATGATCAGTGCCACCCTACCGGATTTGAAATTGCTTGTGAGCATAAATGGCTGAAATAGTAATATATAATGAATCATAGAAAAAAAAAAAAAAAAAAAAAAAACAAAAAAAAAAAAAAAAAAAAAAAACAAAAAAAAAAAAAAAAAAAAAGTTGCACTTTAAATTTGATCCATCCTTTTCTTTTCTTGATTATCCGCTAGTTAGGTTTTTAGTCACGGCATTTTGGAACTAAGTTTTTACATGTGTTTTTTAGTAAATTTGTCCAGGCAACTTATTGTTTTTCTAAAGGGCAAACAGTGGCGACAATAATTCCAGTCTATGTGTAAATCACCTGTAAAAATAAATTTCTCTCTATCAATGATCAAGCACAAACTTTTAATCCTAACATCTGTGACATTTACTGTTTTCTAAAAATAAGCAAAAGGTTTTAGCAATTAAGGGGAGGGTCTTCGTAACAGCAAATCCACCAACAAAGGTTCTTAAGTGTGGCGTAAAATGAATTTTGCAACCAAAGTACTTTTCAAATATCAGGCAGGACATTAAAATCGTATCCAACTTTTAGCTGGTATTTTGCTTTTAATATACAACGTTGCCAACCCCACTCCCATGTGGCACATTCCTGTCTTTTTTCTAAATATAACGCAATATCCCTGAATGTTCAACTGGCTTGCGTCATTAAATGTGTCATCTTAAGTGAGTTTTCTGATAACAGGCTTTAAAGCAATGATACCGCCGATGATAGTAATTTTGCCTCTATCTCAAGTAAACCTTTATTGCCTTTAAACTACAAATATTGATAATGAGGCGCAATTTAAACGCGCTTTCTTTGAGTAAATTATTTACATTAAGATGGCCAAAGATTTTTAACAATGTTGTTTCTCTCCACTACTTTCTTAATTGAGAGGCTGAACCAAAAACACAGCATGTAACACAACTAAAACCACAACATACAACGCCACCAACCTAACTGCGCAGGCATAAAGGATTTTACTATCCCTGTCATACTCACTCAGCTTTCTCAATCACCTATTAACGAGCAGCCATGTAGGCCTCCGCAACACACACTTAGATGCGTTGTCCAATTTGTGTTTCAGATACATCATGGGTTAATGTTTTTATTACACACGATGCTTAGTTATGAATCATAAATCAATAAAATGAATAAAGTCAAAATAACATTTTTAGGAGGAATGAACAAAGCCGCCAGAGACCAGTAGAAATTGGTCTTCTATTCAACATCTTTTAAACCAAAAAAAACAAACACCTTATACTAGCCAATAAAGGGCATAAACTTCATAATCGCAGTTGATGAAATACTAATTTTTAAATATAAAAATGCAGTGATACACACTCATAGACCGCAGCAGAATTGTCTAAGAAGAACATCAAACACAGATTCCATGCAAAGCTGGCAGCAATTCCCCTTTTGTATACATAATTTTAATTTCAACTCTAATGGGCTATAATAATCACAATAAACTCATAATCCCACAGTTTTGATGAAGTAATCATTCTTTAAATAAAAAGTAATTTTCACTCCAATAGACCAATGGATATTGGTCTAAGAGAACATCAAAAACACAATTCAATCAAACCTGCAAGCAATTCGCCTTTGTATAACATAATAATTTCAACTCGCTAATGGGCTATATAATCAGAAAAAAAAAAAAAAAAAAAAAAAAAAAAAAAAAAAAAAAAAAAAAAAAAAAAAAATAATCATAATCACAGTGATGAAGTAAATCATTTAAATTAAAAAGGTAGATGCATCTAGACCAATGGATAGTTGGTCTAAGAGAACAATCAAAAAACACAATTCATCCAAAAGCGGATGCCAGCAAATTCCCTTTGTAATATAATTAACTTTTTTTGCATCTCCTAATGGGACCCTCCAGCATGTGTCCCTGAAAATGGAGAGCTCTGTTTATCACGCTTTCATCCAGTGAACGAAGACCGGGGAAATCTCCTCTCCTGTGGGCCCCCTCAAAGACCCACAAAAAGGACGGACTAAAGACGCTGCCCAGCATGTTTTTCCCTGAAAATGGGCGACTCCTGTTTTATTTTTCACAACTTCCAAGGAAGAGGAGCGACGGGTAAAGATCCGGCATCTCTTTTGCCCGGCTTCACAGAGCCGCTGAAGGACGGAGCTAGAGACGCTCCGGCAGCCATGATGTCCCCTGAAATGTGGAACTCAGGTTTTATTTTTCAGCAGCAATCCAGGTGCCCAGAGACGCGGGAAATCACCTCTGCTTGGCCCCTCAAGAACCCGCCCAAAAGGACGGACCACAGACCTCCAGGCATGTGGTCGCTGAACATGGGCATCCCATAACCTTGCACAACCGGAGTCCCCGGGACTCCCGGACTTAGCATCGGGCCCCACGGACTAAACGCCAGACCTGATCACACCCCTTCAGAACCTCATGGCCGCTGCGGTAAGCCTTAAAAGGCGGGTGGATTTTTTGGGCGGTGGCTTTACGCGTCGGCGCCATCGGCATCGCAATATTCGGGGCCTTATTCAACGGGCAACCACCACGCCCTCTGTTGGAGGTAATATTCTCATGCTCATGGTAACCCTTATAAATACGTCTGAATATCTATCAGGGGCTCATCAACCGCACTTTACAAGCGCAGAAATAAGTGTTTTTGAAATGGTCGGGGAAAGTGTTTTTAACCACTAGGACGCCGCCAAAGGTCGCTGTTGTTAACCTAAAAAGCGCGGCGCACGGGGTAAAATCTAGCCCGCTAATGAGGAATTTCAAGGTAGCTAATGTTCTTTTAATTATCAATACAGCAACAGTGAGTTTTGGATCGCAGCAGGGATGAAACTATACCCAATAGAATACTGTGGAATCGGCAGCTTTTCCAATATTGCTATAGGTTGTGCAGATAGCAATGAAGTTTTAAAATATCGGCGCTAAGAGTGGCTGATTTAAACGCTGGTGTGTTAGAACTTGTGTTTGTAATCTGTCAATGTTTGCTGTATCTATTGAAGCATATAATTGTCTACATAAATTAGAACGACGCCGGACTACTTCTCTCATTCCCGAGTGTCCATGCTTTCTTCACCGCACGTACCTGCACACATGCATTTAATGTCCTCAAGCGTTGAAGGTCAGTTAGTCCAAGAATCTTGTAATTCCTCGCAAGATTGTTAGCACTATGCTATAACTATCTATCTGTCTAATC
>NW_011353177.1:62925-70787 GCF_000735185.1 Notothenia coriiceps
GTGGTCGGTAAGGGTAAAATTGTTGTTGGTAATAGTAACAAATCCAATCACGCTGGCGTGGCCCAACTTTCTGTCACAACTAAGGTCTCAATAGGGGATTGGGTTGAATCCAAGGAAAAATAGGGACAACATTCAGTTATACCAATTTACATTGACCGTTAATCCAAGTGTACAAAAGTCTGCTACTAACTCGGGGTTAATAATTCTAAATCAGTAAAGGGACGTAATGCATGGTTTGACATAATCAAAGTAATGCGGTGCAGAGGCCAGCCGAAAAGAATTGTAAAACATTTGCCAATAGATGTCAGGAGACAAGTCTTGGATGCTTTGGTGCTATCACAGCTTGATTACTGTTTTGTTGTTTGGTCTAGTGCTTCAGAAAACGATTTAAATAAACTACAAGTAGCACAGAATAAGGCAGCACGATGTGTTCTGCAGTGCTCCTACAGAACCAGAGTGACTGAAATGCTGGAGACACTGAAATGGATGAGTGTTAGACAGAGGTCCATTTATTCTCTGTTAAATTTTGTAAAGAATATTACAGTGACACACTTACCACATATATTGTCACAAAAGTTCATAGCACAGTACTCTACACATAACTATCAAACCAGACATGCAATAGATGCATTTTACCCAAATCAAGATCAAATATCAGACAGAAAACAGTACTATACAGAGCAATGGTCAGCTGGAATTCGTTACCGGTCCATATCATTCAAGACAACTCAAACATACATTTCAAACATTTGCTAAAACAATATCTGAGAACTACAAATTAAATTTGAACTGTACTTGTGGGTCAATTAGTAATTAGTAATTAGTATTATCATGTAAATTATATTGTTGGTAAAATTTTGTTTAGGTTTTGGCTTGATGATGGCTAAAATGTGATGACTATTTTTTTCTGTTTTGTTTTTGCTTTCACTTCCTTACCATGCACTTTTCATGAAATGATGAGTTGTTCTGTTCTGGTTTGTATTATGTATGTTTTGTGTGGGTGAGGACCCCAGGAAGAATAGCCAATGCTCATGCTAGTGCTAATGGGGATCCTAATAAAAACCAAACCAAACCAAACAGGAAGAGCAACATAATAAACTAAATCTAGCTACATACAGCTTATAAAGAATGAAGAAAGACCCACTGAGAGGATAGTTTATGTTACAGACGTCTATTCAAATTCACCACTGTGCCTACTGGTGAATAAATGTCAGCTGCTAGCTGAGCACAGAGTCACTCTTTGTATATGTCCGCAGTTATTAAGTCATAAAGTAAGGCTCAGTCACAGACTCACTGTCAAACGCTGCCTGCTTCTCCTAAAGAGACATTACTGTGAGAAATCCACCAACAACAGAGGCCTCATTGTGATCGGGGGAGGGAACATAAGGGAGAGTCCATTTTTGCTTACACAATGTGAGGGAATGGGGTGCTGTTTTCTGCCTTACCACTGAATCATGAGTCAGGAAATGTGATTGACACGTGTCTACTGTGGTGTGCGTTTAATCTGACAAGCTGGGGTAGAACCATGGGTGTAGATAAACAGGAGGAATAAAACAATCACACTCAAATAAGTTGCGCACATATGTAGTTCAAAAGGTCGAATACATAAAAACACAAACATTAACACTCTCCACAGTTGTTGTCCCGTGAATTAATAAACATACTCAGCCACTACAATGGGCTCCAATGGAGACCCATGTATCAACAAGACCAAGAGTTGTAATGAAGGCTGAGTGAGCTGTAAAAAGCATCATCACTGGAAATCCGGTAATAGCTCAGCAACAAAACTGCAAGTGATTCACAACTTTTAGTTTGGGGAAGTTATGTAATATGTTGCAATTTGATCAGCAGCAAAGGGCTCTAAAAGGCAGTGGCAACATTTAAAATGGAACACCACTACTGCACAGGGCTACAATCGTTGCTCAAATATAGCATCATTACCAGTGGCTTCTGCAGCCAACTTTTATAATAATAATTAATAAGAACACCTGAAGTGGGCATTAGTGCACAAGTATGGTTGCTCTGCTTTATACACGTCTTACTTGTCAATGGAACTAAATGACCTTTCTCTCTTTCCCTGCAGGTGTATTGGTTATGGTGAAGGAATGTTTGACTGAATGTTCCCTTGGTTTCAACACGGCAAAAGGGCAATGTGTTGGTAATAATCTGCCATTACCTCAAATGTTAAGCATCCCTTGTCATTGTCTTGCCTTTGTCTACTATTGCCATTATTGTTGTAGTTAATACAACAGCTCTCAGAGATAAATGGTGTTCCAATGCAATACCTCTTACTGGAGTTGAACAGGAAAAGTTGTTTTTTTGTATGACATTCATCTTGTTTTTCCATTTTAGGCACTGCTCAGTGCTCTCATTCAGAGTGGATTGCAAAGAAAACATTGTCAGTAATAGATGTTAAAAGATTCTTGGATCCTTGCAGTTTTAATCAGCTAACAAAAAGAAATACAATGTAAAGAGGAGCTACAGAAAAAGAGGCTGCTTCAAATCAAAATGAAATGTTTTCCATCTACAAATCAAGCATGTTATATTTTGTATTGACCTGTGAGATTCATTGCTTTAAATTGTAATCTCATTGCTTTATGTGTTTGTAACCAAATCCAGATTGGAATGAGTGCGAAGAAACTCCAGGCATTTGTCTGGGAAACGCAGATTGCGTCAACACGAATGGTAGCTTCTTGTGTCATTGTCATCAAGGCTACGCACACAGTAAAGGGTTGGTGAACTTCGCACAAGATGGACAATGTCAAGGTAAGTCTGTCCATGACATTATGTTTGATCTGTGTCTCTTTGTTTTTAACTGTTTAACATATCTTTTCACTTCTTCTGTCAGAGGTAAACGAGTGCATCGGTTTTACCAATATCTGTGGTCCCGCTGCTCAGTGTACTAACCTGATGGGGAGTTACAAGTGCACCTGCAACTTAGGCTACTCCAAGAGTGGCTTTAGCAACTGCACGGGTGAGTTATTATGATATTGTCGGTTATATACAAGCTTGTCTGAGAAAAAAAAGAGATGTGATGTTTCTAATAAATAACAGTACCAAACAGTGTTTACAAGTACAAGTAAAACGATGTCTCTGTCAATCTCTTGGTTGATTCTCAGGAAATGAATTGTTAACTATGTGAGTAAGTGATGTATCATGAAAACATATTCTGTATATGGTTCCAGATTGAGACATTTAAGGAGTTATGCCCTTTTGAAAAGTTATTTTGATTCATTTAATTCTTTCTCATTTGCTAGACAATTCAATAATAGTATTGCCTGCACCATATGCTTCTGAGGCGTAATGAATGGGTGTTTGTTTACTTTATGAAAGAGTAAGGACTCCTAAACTGGTCACCTTTGTGGTGTATATTTTGTCTTTAAATTAGCTGTTTTATTTAACCAGCATTAGGCCATAGGGACTTGGCTTGGCTTGGCAACTGGAAGGTCACCAGTTCAAGTCCAGGAAAGACCAAGTGCTACCGAGGTGTCCCTGAGCAAGGCACTGCTCCCCGGGCGCCTTACATAATGGCAGCCCACTGCTCCTAACACTAGGATGGGTCAAATGCAGAGAAACCGTTTCGTTACATACCTGCACTACGTAACGACAATAAGTTGAATCTTCTTCTTCTTCTTCTTCTTCTTCTTCTTCAATAACATTAAAAAATATAAATGACCTTTAAAGTCCAATCCCACATTACAGAACTAACACATAATGTTAACAGTTGAAGGTTTCACTCTCTCCCTTTAAATGAGTCAGCAGTGTTTCTCAAAGTGGGGGGAGCAGAGCCATGACAGGGGGGGGGGGAAATGTTTTTGTTTTTTTAATTATTGATTTGAATATAATATGATACAGTACAAGTACGTCTGTCTCTCTGTGTTTGATTCAAGCTCGACTCTGTGTGTGTGTGGAACGAGAGAGAGAGCGCACCGGTACCGGAGATCGTTGTTGTTAGCTTCTTGTGGCCGGGTCTCAAACGTTTTGGTCACGATTAATGTAAACCATTATTTCCGAGGCACACGTTTATATGATCATTATAGTTATACAAAAATAAGAGAATAAATGAAAAACAGGTATGAAAGACTATATGACAGTAAAAAAAGAACAAAGTTTAAAAGGGTAATTTGTAAAATATCCATAAAGAAAAAAGGAAATCTGTTTCCAGTTCTGTTTCAAATGGGTGTTGAGAGATGTATCCATAGATCTCTTCATTTTGCTCTCAAATTGCACCAGATTGATGCTTTTAACTTTAATATTTAAAAAACAATATTCCTGGGGGCATGCCCCCGGACCCCCCTATGTTAGGTCCACTCCCCACTTGTAAAAATTGTATTTTACCCCTGCTTACACCTATATGCCGTGAGCTGATTATCGAGCCTTCATTGTAACTGTCACACTGTATTTGCGTGGGGATTGTTGCAGTAGAAAATTCCACTGTAGCGCCGGTACATTAATGGGAAACCCTAAATGTTTGAGCACCCTCTATGAAACGTCAAGCTACCCCATAGCACCCCCAAAAGAAATTTCTGGCGCCGCCACTGAGCCTGCAACCCCGTTTTGAAGAAATGTGCAGTGCAAAACAGGCTCATTGCAGCAAGACACACTTTTTTGCCAAATATCAGCATTTTCTTTCTTTTCATTTTTTTAGGACCCATTTTACTTTGGGCCCAGCAGGTAACAAACTAAAGAGGGGCTTCCATAACCGGCAGACCAGGTGTTCTGGCTGGCTGCCGGATATGGAAGCCCCCCTATAATTTGTTACCTACTGGGCCCAGAGTAAAATGCTTCTGTGAGCACAAACTAGAGGGGAACAGCAAACACCAGTGTGATTTTGGTGAAGTTGTGACTATCCTGGACAAAGATATGGGGGGTTCCAAATCCGGCAGCACCTGCTCTGCCGGATATGGAAGCCCCTCTTTAGTTTTTTACCTGCTGGGCCCAGAGTAAAATGCTTTGGTGAGCATAAACTAGAGGGGAACAGGCAACACCATTGTGATTTTGGTGACGGTGTGACTGTCCTGGACAAAGTTGTAGGGGGGGTGCCATATCTGGCAGGAGAAATACCTGCTCTGCTGAACATGTTATGTAGAGAACAGTGCAGATCTTCCCTATTGACACCAGGAAAAAACCTAGTCTAAAATAAGGAACATTAATAGTGTGATATAGGCACAGATATAAGATCAATACATTCAAAGGACCAATTAAAGGGAGTGAAGCTAATTTGAACAAATTATCTTTTAGGCTTGAATGAAAATAACACAGTGTCTGACATTATCATATATGTTATATCTTTACTGTTATATCATTATTATTCGTGGTTATCAAGTAGGCTATCAGACACTTAAACAACAGAGAAGGTTTTAAGAAATAGGACTATAGAGACAAAGAAATGACATCTTATCATGAGAGTCTGAGTTAGGATCTCATACCTCATTCTTATCATTGTCTGTTCTGTAGGAAGGAGGAACATAACAGAGTGGGACTACACTTAAAAACGGAAGTTTGTTCCAATACGAAGATTATGTCCTTAAAACGAGCCACCTCGCAATTGTATGCACATTATTTATTCAGCCGTTTGCTGTTTAATCTGATGGGAAATATATCATTCAAAAGAGAGAAAAAAGCTTGGAAAACTAGGCGAATGCTCAATACACGCGATGACGTCACCTTTGCGCGTCCCCGCGAACAGGGCTTCAATCTACGGTAAAAACACCTGAAACAAGATGACTTACCCACAGTCCTCACTATCACCGGGAACAGCGGCTCCACACACCAGTTCCTTGGCATTTCTCGTCGGCAGGTTTGCAGCTGGGCTTTGTTCACAGAGTTATTTTGTTTTCTTTTCGACCGTTGTCCTCGCTGATGATATATGTTTAGCCGCTAGCTTCACTAGCATCACAGCTAATTAGCACCACAGCTAATGAAGTCCTCCCCTAGCTGAGTTAGCGGTGGCGCGGCTGTTAGCCGAAAGTTCACCCTGAAATTCCTTAGAAACACTGCTTTTAATTTTTAAAAACAGTGACTGCAATACACTGTTTCGCCACTTTGGTATTGAAGCTAATTGCTGGAGCAAATTTTTCTCGGCCCTCACACCTATATGCAGTCGATAATGAACGGCTATGAAAAGCTTGTGTGTCCGCCTCTGTTTGTTCCAACCAATCAGTGACTCAGGAACTTAACTTCTTAACCTAAAGTAAAGAGAGTCTGAGTTAGGATCTCATTCACACCAACGCAACTCCGGTTCAAGCTCCGTGCTAGAGCTTTTCAGGTTCAGAACCGGTTCTTCGGTTTAGCTCCGGCTCTTTTCACACTGCCCAGAGTCCGACTGGTGCTGCGTCATTGCGTCATCTCTTACGTCATGACGTAACCGTTTGCGTGCCTGCTTCATATAAAGCCAAACCGCGCGGAAACCCCTCACAGCTGACACCGACAACAACAATGGCCGATTATGCTCCAGCTTCCTCTGTACCTCTTTGGAAGACCAAATTCCCAGTAGGTAGCTGGTCTCTTCAGTGGACCACTGCTGCTTGTTAAGTTGCTCCATCGTTGTGTACAAACTGGATAAAACGCCGGCTTTTTGTTGTTGTTCAGGAGTTGATCCCGCCCCTGCCCCCCGTCTCGGGGTTGTTATTAGTGATGGGAATTATGGATCTTTGAAGGGAGCCGGATCTTATGGCTCCGTTCCTTTCAAAGAGCCGTTCAAAAGAGCCGTTTTTTTTGCGGGGTTACTAAGTTTATCTTTGAAATAATCACCAGGATAATGATTGACTGTATTGCCAGACCTAATGTCAATAATCTGCATTGTAAACACGACACAAGGTGGCGCCATATCCATGTCATTCATGTCCGTGAATGTACTACTTTGAATTTACCCCTCCGTATGTGTTAAGTAGATAAAGTTGCCTTGCCTTGAATAAAATTCATGCAACTCTTAATATTAGATACTGTGTTTTTAAGTGGCAATGGAGATTATTTGTTGACCCTGCTTTAAAGGATATTTTGCCTTTACAAATGGTGCGCTTTATCACTGCCTGGGTTTTGGTTGAAGTGCATCCAAATGCTGCTGCGTTTTCACGTTTGGCTTATTTTCCATCCGAAAAACACGTCGTCTACCTGTCCTGTACCACTTGTTATGACTTCTCTCTCGCGCGTATTCCGTTAAGACCCACCTCACTCCTCCTGCTGAAACCTACTAATCAGAGTAGGGGCGGGTCTTCACAGCATACGTTTGGGGAACAAAATCAAGCTTTTTAACAGGCGAGTAGATTTTGGCAGTGAGTGCGGACTGGTCAACGATTGAACGATAAAAACAACGGCTCTCACCAAGTAGGACTCGGTTCCCCTCGTTCGTACCAAAGAGCCGTTCAAAAGAATCGGCTCGTTCGCGACCGACATCACTAGTTGTTATTATGATGGATTTGATATTAACAAGGCGGCAGTTAGCATCTAGCGGCTAGCTAGTAATTGTGCTAATGTACACATCAATCGTTATGTACTTATATTACGCTCTAACAGGATCTAGTGATATCCAAGCAACAGAGCTTCATTTAGCATGAAAGAATTATTGCACACAGTGCAATAAGCTTCTAAGTACAATAAGAAGCTACAGGGACGTTAATCTAACGTCTGTAATATTAACTTTATTTAATACAACATTTACGGTACAAGATTTAATCATACAGCCCATGTAGTATGATATTTTACAAATGATGAATTACAGCAAACATGCAATATATCCATTATTACAGCTCCGTGGGATGGCAGATACGGGTCCGTTGTTATTGTGCATCCATGGGTAAAGATAAACGCATGTAGTGCTGAACACGTAACATGAACGTGCGGCGCGGTCCCGTGGGTTGGAT
>NW_011353177.1:70832-79262 GCF_000735185.1 Notothenia coriiceps
ATACACATACGGTACAAGATTTAATCATACAGCCCCATGGTATATGATATTTTCACAAAACTGATGAATTACAGCAACCATGCAATATATCCATTATACAGCTCCGTGGGATGGCATATACGGGTCCGTTGTTTTGCGTGCATCCATGGGTAAAGATAAATGCCATGTTGTGCCTGAACACGTGACAGCAACGTGCCGGAGGCGCGGTCCCAGGTGCGTTAGATGCGCCGTTCATAATGCAGCAGGGAAATAACTCTCAGAATGAGACGTTATTAGCACCGTTTTTACAACTTGAAGGAAGCGCATGGTTTTTTAATAAGGGCTATACGAGTGTTCATACTGGGTAGTATTTACGTCCTTAAAAAAAAATTATCCAACCGATTTACAGACCACTCTTTCCCCATAGTAATCAATGAGAAAAAAGTGTTTCCCGGGCTGGCAACCAAACGAGTTTAGTAACCGCCGTTTGGCCACCAACCGAGGACTACTTTTCATCTGAGTCACGGCGCACCAGGAAGTGTGCCGGACTCTGTGCGGCTTGGTTTGTGTCCAAACGGCGGTACTGCAACTTTCCGATCAGTCCGTGACGTCACCCCGGCCCCAAGTGGCGAGAGTCCCCTCCCCCTTCCGGGGGAGCTCCACATGGGAGCCTTATTTCGAAAAATTATGTATTGGAAGTCAATGGAGAGAGAAAGATTATCTTTCGGATTTCCCGTTTGAAACTGTGCAACGAATTACACATACTGATGTTTGTCAATTTAAAAAAGATAATTTGCAACAGTCAAAAAAAATAAAAATGTGTCGTAAAACCGTGAAGTAACACTATAGTGGCTTCCCCTCAATTCTTAAATTCCACCCTCGACTCTTCCTCGATGACTTAGTCCCCGCCCACAGGAAAGATGCGAGTGGGAGGAGCCGAAAGGGAACCGAGGAGAGAGGAGGCGCGAAGCAGCAGGCGGTTAGAGCAAACGAGAACCTCCTCTCCTCTGACGCGGTCCATCTTTAAAGAGAACGTCCACTAATGGTGAAGAGGCACAGCACACTCTCTGTCTGTGGACAGATGTGTTCATGACCACTTATATAAGGGGAGAGAGGTTTACCTTCTCTAATTTAATTTATTGACAAAAGAACAACTGCAATTTATGAAATTACGGCCAAAAGTTGTATTTACAAGTATTAAAAGTAAGCCAAGGACACCAAACCAACTGCAGACCCGTCCGTCACGCATTACGCACTGTACAACACACCACCTACACATTGATGTACCAACACACACCTACACGCTGTACAACACGCTATCTCTTATTTATCACTGTATCTTTTTTTTTATTATCTGTCTCTTACCTATCTACACTGTTACCGACACACACCTAGCAGCTCCTACAGCATAATCAGGCTACAGCCGTTGTGTATTTATTTATGTGAAGTAAACTATGAGTTTAATAGAAAATATCGATCTTTGTTTTGTTAGATTATTCTTATCTATTTCTATTATTAAAGTAGTATTGTTAGTTTGCTTTGTTTATTTATTTTCTTGATGTTGATATATTTTTTTATTTATTTACCATTTCAACTTCTCTCTGCTTTTTTCTGCACTTCTTGTGTTCTTTTTTCTATCTATGTCTGTCTTCTCTCGTGGAAACTCGCCGACGCGATGAAAGCAGTTTTCTAAAATAAATATGCCAATGATTCATGCACGAGCCGTCATTGGCTGAGATAGAGTCCGGCCGTGCCGTCACGCCTCCACCGTCCGGAAATGCATCCTGGAGGAACCAATCAGTGTATCCTCGGTTAAGCTCTCCAGAGAGCTCTCGACGCTCGATCCTCATTGCCATTTAGAGAAATGAGATGTCCTTCAAGCAAATGGGCGTCTGAAATTCATTTCAGGGTCACTACTGGCAGGACCCGAGGTTTTGTGTATTTATTTTGTATTGTTTTTTCTTGATTGTATACCTTTTTCTATTTTGTGTGAAATGCTTTCAATCTATTAGATGTTTCCGTTCTTACTGAGCTTTGTTTCTTTTGTTTCTAATAAAAGGGATAACTACCTTCACTACATCAACACAATGAAACACGTCCAGAAGAATGTCACTGCAAAGCTGACTTCCTGCCCCTTGCTTTGATCTCTCTGAACTGCCTGATATTTGTAATCGGTTTATGTCAACCAATTTGTGCAGATAGCATGAAGTAGAAAGATCGCCAATCTATATTTTTTATTCTTTTATGTCATTTTTCCTTTTCTCCTCTGCTTATATATTTTTGTGTTATTTATTATATTGTTATCTATCATTCCTTGGTGTTGACAGTACTCTCAATATACTAACTACTCTTAGATTTAACATTTTGGTACTTAATGTTCACGTTCATGTTAAGGCTCAATCAAAATGAAAAGGGTACGACACTGTAATGCTAACTAACGTGCTTGCTTCAGCTAGGTAGCTACTTGATCCAGCCACTCCTGTCCTTTGATCAAGACGGGAAGCGAAAGAACGAGCAAGACCCATTGCTGGTATGATAACAACCTGGTACTAAGCACACAGGCATCTTGTTAAAGTTATCTTATCTTAGCTATCTCTTATATTTAGCGGAGGAAAACAATTGTGACATCAGTTATGACATCACTTACGCGACTCTGGGATTGGTCCATTTGGAACAATCTGCGGAGCCGTTACGTTACGTCACTATACCCAAGAAGTAAACAATGGAAAAAGAGAAATCTCCAACGAGGCGTTCATGGGGGCAGCATAGGCAGGTCTTGTCTGTGTTTAGAGTTTTACTCGCTACAAGGTGTACTTTGAGGGTTTGTGTCTCTGCAGACCGTTTACATGCAGAAAAAGCTACATAACACACAAGGGGATTGGTAATAACCAGAATAGCATGACATGGGACCTTTAAGTGATTTACACAACTTCCCCTGTAAATTGTTACACTAATGTATGTTCTATACTATATTAAATAACTATACACATAGAGACATTAAAAAAAACTAAAATAATGTATTAGAGGTTAGACCTCTATATTGTTAGCTAACATTAGCCAAATAAGCGACTACTCATACAGCTCAGTAGTATCAAAACCTCTTGGAGTAGACGTACATTCTACTGCAAATCCTATTCATTTTTGGGCGGTGATAATCTTGTCTTTTTGGGAGTCCTGGAGCTTTTTAATGATGAACAAAAACAACTCTTCTGACTGTAGCCCAGGTCATTTTAAAGCTTTGCTGCTCCTAAGAAAGATTTCTATATTTAAAAAACTGCCAGTCGTGGGTAGATCTTGAAAAGGTCAAACCTGCTTTTGATTCATCATGATTCACCTCCCCTGTACTCTCTGTAGTCTGACCTAAACCCCAAAGCCTTCCCCTTCCTCCTGCTTGAACAAATTGTAGCTCTTAAAAACATCTCACGACACGGGCTGCCTGTAACGTTCAGAGGTGTTTCTAAAATCCTTCTGACTACAAAGAAAAACGTACACCCCTCCATTGCAGAGATGATTTGTCCACTTGCAATAGGTTACTAGCTATATCCAGATTTTTGTCAGACTTACCCCACGGAAATAATTACCCTTGTGTAATGTCAGTGATTGCTTATGTCTCTGTTTCCTCTCCTTACACAGACATAAATGAATGCTATGAAGCTCAAATGAAACAAGAAGACCTCTGTGGAAGTGAAGGGACTTGCATTAACAGGAATGGGAGTTACTGGTGCAGCTGTTCAAAAGGATACACCAACTACGGCAACAACAGCACAAAGTGCTCATGTGAGTTTACAGAGTCCCTCTCCATCACCGTTACTTACGGTCATGTCTTTGTATGAAGCCTCGATTTGTTCACACCCTCCCTTTATAAACTTCCCATCACAGATACCATTGTAGTAGATTTGTATTTTTGATGTATTGGCTCATCTGATTACAGATAATCTGTTGCGTAACTCTCACAGGATAATATGCATGCCTTTCTGTTCAGAGCTGCTGCTTTGTGTAGATTTGTATTGCAATCCTCTGCTATCAATGCATGCTGTTGTGAAATTACGAGTTCAACCAGTGAGATGATTATCTGTTTCGCTCTGTTCCATCTAGCACTCAAGTGTGACAGCTTCAATGGAAACGGTGGACCCGCCTCGGTAAGCTGCATGTTTAGATATACCATTTTTTATTTTTTATCGTATCAACTTTATTCTTACATTTTTCCCTGCAGCTGATAGTGCAGTGTAAGATATAGTCCAGCGCTGTGGGTCTTTCTAAGAAACATTTAAGCCAATTTCCTCTATTTCCAGACCTCCCTGCAGCCCTCTCTTTAGTATAGGGCAAACTGAATACCCTTATTATTCTGTCTCCGTCTCTTAGTCGCTTGGAGGCCTGGCAGACATTTTGTTCATGATGAGAAACAGCTGTTTGGCTCTTTCTAACCCAAGTGCTGTGAGTGAAGTGAAGACTGATGGAGAGGCGCTCCTTGAGGTAGACAAAACACAAACATTCTTACACATACAAAAATACAAACAGTATTCTCAAAACCTGCTCTCACATTCTGCAACTTGAACAGAAACTATTCACTGCGGCCGAGTCCATCCTATCCCCCGGGAAACTGAACAGCAGTGAAGATGTGAGCGGACTGCTCAGCACGATGGAGAATGCTATTATGCTCATTGGACCACAACTGAAAGATAAACACACCAGGATGGAGACCACTGAGACAGGTTAGGGTGGTGACAGCTAGTGATTAACATACTGTATTTGAGAATTCATAAGCTTACAGGCCATTTCTATGGATGAGGATGCATGCTGAGTTCAATGGAATACTCCTCCTAAAAAATTAACAGTTGTAGATCCATTACTCACTCTGTTTTAACTCTCAAAAAAGAGTTTCGTTATGGTCACTTCTTCCCAAACACATGCATTTTTGCTACAACCACTATTTAAAGCACTAATTTGATTTCTTGTTCAACGCGGAGAAAAACAAAGGTTTTTTCACAAAATAATGTTAACACTGGTTGAGTAATAGATTTACAAATGGTCATTTTGTGGGTGAAGTATTCCTGTAATAAATGAAGGTGAGAAAACTGTGATGTAAACTTTGTACTTTAAATTGAGTTATTTACTCGAATAGAAGTTGAGATTGCAGTGCAGAGGGGAAAGACTCGGCCCACAGGACTAATTCAGCTGACCAATGAGGTTGCTACACTCGACACTGACTGGACAACAGCAGCTGGGATGGGACCATACCCTGGTAAACCACTTTCCTCATCTCTTCGGACAAATTTGTCCAAATTTTAAGTTTTATCGATGATTACTATTATATTTCTAAAACAGGTTTTGCTCTGGCTGCATTGTTGAGCTACAAGAAGCTTGAGAAATCGGTTAACCGGTCGTTTGAGGGGCTCAAAGGACATGAAAAAGACGGAGTGACTCCTTCCTTTCAGATCTCCTCCAAAGTTGTGTCTGTTATGGTTTCTAATCCCAATACTCAGCAACTGAATCGCAACGTGACGATCACCCTCAGACATCTACAGGTAGTCTCTTCTGTCTTCTCAGTGTAGCATTTAATCTTTGCTCAAACATTTTAGAAATGTTCAAATGCTTTGTATATATTGAGCCTGCTTTTGACATGATGGTATTGTTTGTGCATAGGATACAGAGGAGTCGGATGAGCTGAGCTACATCTGTGCGTACTGGAAAGAGAACGGGACCTGGTCCACAGATGGTTGTTATCAACAGGAGTCCAATGCCACACAAACTGTGTGTACATGTGAACATCTGAGCAGCTTCGCTGTGCTCATGGCTCTCTACCCCATGAAGGTATTAAGCAGACAAGGCAAATAAAAAAGCCATAAAATTTAAATGTTATTGGGAAAAGGCCAACTTTAAAAGGCAATAAAAGTCCTATAAAACATTAACTTTTCATATATTTAATTCCTACAAATGTAGGATTTATTATTTGTATTGATGAATTCATGTTCAGTCTTATGCAATGTTTGGCCCAAGCAGGCAGCTGTTTTAAGTTAGTAAATTAAAACATAGTCGAGCATTTAGCTACTGAAGAGGTAGATATTTCTCTCAGGAGTTGTTGGAGAACAAAGAAGAGATTACATTTTGGCCTACCAGCTGCTAGTTGGCCGGAAACACAACTCTAAATACTTTCCGATGTTTCCTCGTAAATTCTTAGTGTGTAAATAAGCAGCTGTTTGCTTGTAAGAATCACGTTTATGAAGTGATAATACTCGAATGTTGTGATTACAACTTGTTTATGCTGCCTCCAAGTGGCCAAATTATGAGTTATTCTGAGGGACAATAAACTTGCTTCTCTATTTCTGAATCTTCCTTACCCACACATACATGATGTTGCAAATAATACACTCAGGATCTAATGTCTCTCCTTTGTTAGCACTCATTTGGGCTCCAGGTGATGACCAAGATTGGGCTGACCATCTCCCTGCTGTGCCTCGTGCTGTGCATCCTGACGTTCAAGTTCTGCCGCTCCATAAAGGGAACCCGCACCACCATCCACCTTCACCTCTGTATCTGCCTCTTCGTAGCTGACCTCTTCTTTCTGGCCGGCATCTCACAAACTAAACCTGTGGTATGTGTGCAACAAAATTGTGTATTCAGTTTCAAGAACCGCAATAACTTCACTATAAACATAGTCTATACAAATACATTAATTTTATTTAAATGTTTACATTGGGTAGAACATTTCATTCGTGTTGACACGCAGTGAAGCCTGTGTAAAACTCAAGAGACACATTCACTTTCGAGCGCTGCCTCAACGTTAAACCTTAAACCCCTCTTCCTGCCACATTACAGTTTAAACCCCTGTGGTTACCCTGAGAAACAAAAAGAGGCGGTGGTAGAAACTGTGGCTGACAGTGGAGTGGAAAAAAACTAAAAAGGAAGTTTGTTTGTACTTCTTAATGTCTTGTGTCTTAATCAATGGTGGAAATTACCTGTGAATTATTTGCAGTTTTTATGAACCTGTACTTTTCATTTATGCAACTGTAAATTGTAATTTCAGAAGCACATATTAAACCACTTTTTTCGGATTTTACTAAAATGATTGTGCAGTTCTTATAAAAGTATTTAAACTTAGCAGTGACCTGGTTCAGTATTTTTTAAACTGTTACTAAACTGTTATTCATGTTAAGTTTTAAAATGGTTAACATTAGTACTTTTACTTCAATTAATAAAGTTTCAATCTTTCATTTAAATAAATGTCTGGTACGTCATTATCTATTGCCGAATAAGGTTAAAGAATAGTGATTGAGCCTACTGATAAAAGCACTTGTATTTAGAGTACAAACTGGGTGTCTTTGGCGACATTCCCTGGAAAAACACAAGCGTTCTTGCGGAAGTGAAGAGAACCTAAAACACACTAACAATTGTCCCTTATAGTCATAAGATGAATAAATGAAGATCTTCAACATTGTTACTTTAAGTTGGTTGTAATGATTTAAGGACTTTTTTGTACAACTATTTTTAATGCAAGGATTTTACAACATTGTAAAACAATTGTTATACTACTACTTCTTACTAGTCTTGTTTTGATGAATCCAACTCTAATTGAGGTCATCATGATGATGTAAAACAGCGTGGTCATTTAGTTTTCAAAGAATTGTCTCGATCAGATTACTGCTGTGAGACATTTCATTCCTGTGCTCCTTCCTCTCTGACCTTATATTTGTCTATGTTGTCATGTCATACTATAACAGGGTGGGTGCAGCTTCGTTGCAGCGATGCTCCATTATTTGTTCTTGGCCGTGTTCACCTGGATGCTGTTAGAAGGGGTGCAGCTGTACCGTATGGTGGTCCTGGTGTTCAACGCCACCATGCGCCCCCTCTACTTATACCTCACTGGTTATGGGACACCCCTTGTTATCGTCGTTATTTCTGCCATCATTAGACCAAGCGGATACGGCACTGACCAGCAGTAAGTGTTACATCTGTTAGCATGCGCCTGATGTGTGAAACTAATGACATCATTGCATTACACCAACCTGCTGCTATCTATGTCAGTGATGTCAGCAAAACTCTTTCCTGCACATGTGTTCTCCTTCCTCTCAACCAGCTGCTGGCTATCCCTGAAAGACGGCCTCATCTGGAGCTTCTTTGGCCCTGTGTGCTTCATCATCATCCTCAACGTCTTCTTCTTCTTAGTCACCGTCTGGAAGCTCGCCCAGAAGTTCGCCACCCTCAACCCAGACCTCACCCAACTGCACAAAATTAGGTGTGTGTGTGTGTGTGTGTGTGTGTGTGTGTGTGTGTGTGTGTGTGTGTGTGTGTGTGTGTGTGTGTGTGTGTGTGTGTGTGTGTGTGTGTGTGTGTGTGTGTGTGTGTGTGTGTGTGTGTGTGTGTGTGTGTGTGTGTGTGTGTTGCAAATTAGTCGCTTTTCAGCGCCTCCCGCTTTTTTAACGCTGATTTGGGTGATTTGAGTTTTGGGGGTGG
>NW_011353177.1:79269-85640 GCF_000735185.1 Notothenia coriiceps
CCGTCCGTCAGACAATTAAACAAGCGAGTGCCTGTTTTTCCTGGCCAAGGACAGGTTCCTTGAACACAACACGAGCGTAACGTGTCTTCACGTGGTATGTCTCGTCTGAAAGGAGTGTAGACGTGAGTGCTGACGGAAAGTACCGGCACCCCGCTCCAGCTCTTCAAATATTGCATTACCCAAGGAGCAGTACACATGCCGCAGTGTTTGCGTGGCTGTCTCTTTAGTTGTAAGCACAGTGGCGATCTGTTGTTATTAGCATCTGGTTAGCTAGCTATGCTAACGAATTTAAAGAGCTTTTCTACAACCAGGTAGAAGAGAGCTCTCTCCTGAGAGGCTCAAATAACCTCAGCTCAGGGAGGTTAAGGCACACCTTGATATTGTAGCGACCCTGTATAGGAGGCTGAGGGTGACACTCAGGCATCCCCCGTCTCTTGGCCAATCACAGAGCTGCACAGGATGCTGGTCCAGGTGCGGGCCTGTGGTTGGGGGAGCGGACAGGGGAGGGCTATGAAAGGAAGAGGTACGCTGGCTGTGTTGGTGGGGGGAGTGGAAGTGCAGCGCCCCGTGTGGATAGCGGAGGTGCAGGACCCGTGTATTCTGGGTCTGGACTTTTTGAGGGTGTCTGGCTGGCATCTGGATTTTCTAGCTGGTACAGTGAGTTTCCATGGGGGGCCGGTGATCACTATGACCCGTATCCACGTCCCGGCTGAACCTGCGGGGAGACCCCTTACACCCACTGTGAGTACTCTAGGAACGGAAGAAAATCCTTCCTGCTTTCCCGTATCCATGGTGACGCCCACTCAGGACAATGCTGCACCGGTCACCCCCGGACTGTGCCAACCGATCACGGCCCCCCCTCAGTTACCCCGTACTGGGGTGGAAGAGGCTCAGTCGGCAGTATTGGAGGTGAGGCGGAAGAACTGTGGCGGCCTAAATCCAGAGCAGCAAGAGCAGTTGTGGCAGCTGCTGCTAGAGTTCCAGGGCAGTTTCGCCATGAAGGAGGAGGAGGTGGGCCGAACGCATCTGGTGGAACACGAGATTGATACGGGGGACACGCGTCCCATCAAGTGTTGCCCGCGCCGGTGGTGTGTGTGTGTGTGTGTTCGTGCTTCTCTTGGTTTGGACACTAGGCCATAACAGTGTGTGTAGTGTGGGTTTGTGCAGTTGGCTATTGTCATGGTCGTGGGTTTTATTGTAGTTTCTGGTGTACAAGCTGCATCGTCTATTTTTTTTGAACGTACCTTTTTCATTTTTCACACTTACAATCACCAACACCTGGCCTGCTCCCTCCTCCCCCCTCCTCCGCCGCTAAACCCTCAGCCCGTCCTTACCCAGGCGTACGAGGTAGTGGGTACGTCACGTTCTGGATGTGTATCTGGTCGACTACCTGTTCTTATTTTCGTTTACCCCAGTCACTCGTGCGTCGACTGCTTGCCCGTGCGAGGGTGGTGGGCTACGCTGGCGTGAGCCGGCGCCCGCCGCGGCCCGCCGTCGGCGGCCCCGCAGCCCCGCGCCCCCACCCGCGATCCTCGGCGGCGTGTCCCCTGACCCTGATGTTTAGTCGGGCCTGTCGAGCTGGACGGTGTGACGAAAGCGGCTGTTCTATGTGTGTGGGCTTATGTAACCGGCTGCCCCGCGGGTCCCGCCGCCCCCCCCCCCCCCTCCCCCCCCCCCCCCGCCCCCCGTCACCGCCGCCCGCCCACGTCATGCGGCTCATCTGAAAATTTCCCATTTTACTGGACACCGTTACTAACGTTTACTTAGTTATTCGTGTTGATGTGTGGATAACCTAGTGTTGTCAGTTAGTATCAGAAGGTAACAAGTTAACAGTATAAACCAAATATTTTATTTGAGAGCGAAGAGTACGCATTATTTTTAGAAGTGTATCCATACTCATAGACAGCTACAAGTGGAGCCAGGTGGATATCATTGGAGGAGAGCTCAAGGCCGTGCCGAAGCTCTTCCCACACGTGAGCGCGGTAGAATGTCGGGGCAGGATCTGAGTTATATTCGTCTCCTGCCCTGTAGCGTAGAACGAATACATATTGTCAAACGTTGGACCATACCACTGGACCTTGCCGCTTCATATCCTGCCGCGCCAGCTGCTCAGTCATGTAGGTGTCCATTCAGTCCGGGCCTCGTTATGTGTTACGGTTTCCTCTCTCTCTCTTACTCTTTATCAACACGTTTAGCTTTATTAAGAAGTTCGAGTTGGACATCGGTAATGACATATCATAGAATGGAGTACGGTTATTCTACCCGAACTTGTCGTTTTTGTACGTTGAAGACCAAGTCTGACAGGGGCACTGCAGTAGTGGACTGCTAAGTCTTCACTAGAAAGCACTTGCGCCTATCCTAGGGTTAGGATTGTTCGTCTTAACTCCTACATGTGTTAGCGCAAGCTGTTCTCTATGTATAAAGCTACTTTAAATGCTCGCCTCTACCTTTCTCAATCGCCTCTCCCGCTATCTCGAGTCTTTCGTTCTGTCTTCCTTTTGCTGTCGCACGCTCCTGTACGTGTTCCTAGTTCAACTATATCGACTTCTCTCCGCAGATCCTCTCACTACTCCGCGGATCTCCGTAAGCCAGTAGAAGCGCTTCTAACGCGGTGTCTCTGCGCCTTCCCTGCCGTACGCTCGCACGTCGCATCGGTTATCTCGTATGAGTCCTCCTACTTCAATTTCGCTGTATCTCTCTCATTTGTTGTTGAGCCGCGGTAAGTTGGCATGTCGGCGGGCGCAGAACTCTGTGGGTTCTGGCGCCATTCCGACTGACCCCCGTCGAAGTACGGTAACCTTGACGTGTTACGGCGCCCCGTCCAGTCAATCTCTGAGTTGTGGTGAGTTGTGTCGGATGCGGGATGCAGGAAGTGTCTATCCGGAAGTACGGGGACGAAATCGGCCTCTGTCTAGATTCTGTGTCTACCTTTCTAGCATATCGCCGCCCCGTACTTTCTGTCGCAACTTCCACAGAAGCTGGCGTTCCCGTTCGAGATTCTCTATACGCCCTGTTAGAGACTGACTGTTATAACTTATATCTTTGTACCCCTGGCTCTAGCGTACTCGAGCGCGGCGATTGATCACCGCTCATAGTATCGGATGCGTCAGCGTGATCGTGTGTACGAACTCGGACTGCCTCCCTCTAGTCGACTGCTCACTGTGTAGTCCGTGTCAGCAGTGGCGGCGGGCCACTGCACTCCATGCTCCAATTTCACTGCTGTTATGGTGTGCTCTGAGACCTGTCAGATCGAGCGACGACTCTACTGACACCACGCTCTGTCTATTTACCCCACTTTATCCAGCATTCGTTCCGCACATAATGCGGCTGCCTCAGTGCCTCTCGCCGCGACAAATGGTCCAGACGTCGAGTCTACTGTAAGGTCTTGTTTAACTGGTCAGTAGCAGCATCTGCGCGTTCTCCTTCTCTTCGAAGAAGAGTTTCTATGGCCAATTTAACTTCTAAGTGACCTTAAAGATGTATCTCCTAGTACTATGGGAAACGTCGGTCGTGACCGTTGCGCATCTGTCATGTCAGTCCTTGAGGTAATAATCTATCGCGAAGTAGACCCAATGTGTACTTCGTCTGTTTGCAATGGTGCCTCACCTCTTCTTGGTCTAAAGTTTCGTTACGGAGTCGCCCTGTAACAATCCTCCGGCCTCGCTAACCGGGGGAAGATGATAGATAGCCTCTTCGCATCCGCAGGAGCACTTAGTCTCTCAATGCATCCAGAGTGCTTATGTTTACTACGCACAACATCGGTATTCCGTCCCTGTAGGTCTCATTCTACATCGAAATGGACTACGTTTCACAAAAGCGGCTCGGGTGATCGTCGGTCGAATCTATACTTCCAAGATTATGTTCATCAGTATAGTGTACTCCCGGGCCACTGAGTGGCACAGATCATTGAGACTATGCCCTAGACCTGGACTTACAACTTCCTATCGCAGCAGACGCGTAGTACCTATAGGTGACGAATATTCTAAAGTACCCCCCGGCCAGCTGTTATGTTAAAATGTGCTAGTTGGCAGAGGTCGACTTTGGACGCCCCCCTGGTCTCCTGAGCATGTGGGTGACCCTCTGACGGTTCAATAAGATCCTTGGCACTCTTTGTATGTAGGATCTGGCTTAGGAATAAGGGCATAGGTCCCATGTCCGGTGGGGTCTTGTTACGCGTCGTCGAGCAACCCGTGTCCAGGTGGTGCGGAAGGGCCTGCAGGTTTGCGGGGTGGAGCAGGGGTCAGGGAACGTTACTCGGAGACATGTTGAGTGTTGGTCGAGGGTCGGGACTTCGACGGAGAAAAGGCCCACAGGTATCAAGGCGAAGGAGGGTCCGATGTCGGGCGCTGCGCCCCCGCTTACTCGCGTCAGCGTCTCCGCTCACATCCCGAGACTTACTTGGAGCGCGGCCGTGTGTTAGGTTTCGTACCGGCGGTGTCGCCCGCACACGCCTCCAGACGATTCAGAGGTGCGCGGTTGGGTACTCTTCCTGCTCCTCTCCACCCCGGCTCTGGAACAAAAAAGCTTGATCGAATACATAAAAAATAAGTCAATAAAACATAATAAGAACAGAGAAGCAGAACAATAGAAGAGCTAGTCACAGTAGCGTACGTCGTGGGCTGCCCCGCGGGCTCTCGCCAGGGCGAGGTCAGCGCGTACCTGTTCCTTGGAGCTGGGCGCTATCCCGTCTGCACGCGCAGGATCGTGACCCAGCTCGTCACGACTTGCCGATCGCGTCTCGTAACGCGTTGTTCATTAGTAAGCCGGAGCGTGTCAGCGAGCCGAGGCACTCAGGTCCGCGGCTTCAGTACCCGGCTTCTTTGGCCACACCCGCCGCACTGTGTCCTCGCATCGCTCGCATCGAACCCACTTCATCCGCGAGGTCTCAATACCCTACAGGTGATCCTAGTGGGCCGGGTGACGGGTTGCCCGCGTACTGCGACTCAGGGCACTGGTAACAGCGAGGGGTGCGACCATGTTACACGTCCCCCCGGGCCATGAGTTTGCGACTTGTACGGCCGGTGCCGTCCGTTGCCACACTGATCAGAGACGAGACTAGCCTCCCTTATGCCGGTACGACGTCTAAAAAACTTTATCAGTACGGCCCACTCGTACATGACGATGGGCGGCCGGCAGGCTGTTCCTCTCCTAGGTGTAGGGTGGCGATTAGAGAGGTAGCCGGGGGTCTTTGACACAGCCACCTCGTACCTGCTGGTCCCCCCCCCGGGAAGGCTCGTGATGTGCCCGGTCGCGCCTGTCTTCAGGGCTGTTCGCGAGCGATGATGTGACGGTCATGTCGGGACTGTTTCCGGCGGCTCTCAGCACCATACGGTTCAACGGGTCTTGCGGCCCAAGGTCCGTACTCGGACTCTGCCGGCAGAACGTCCTGGGGAGGCCCTGACTTGAAGTGTAGAGAAGGGGCAACGACCGAGGAAGGTTCGGGCGACATATAGTGGACTGTGTTCGCATCTCGGAGTTGCTCTGGTGTCAGAAACCGCGGTAAATTCTCGGTCCGTAAGGAGGGTGACGGTCTCCGTCGCGAGCCCAGCCAGAGGCCCACGGCGACGACGCTGAGCTTGAGTGACGTCATGTCCGTGTGGATGAGGTCGTCAGAAAAGGGCTCAGAGGGAGAGCCGTATCGCGTACGGTCGCCGTGTGACCGCCGCCCTTCTTTCGTAGCGTTAAGCTCACCGCGTCGGGGTCGGGCCCACGTGGGACTTAGCTTGCAACCTTGAGAAGTAGGTGACCGCGTGACGGGAAGCCCGTAAAACTTGATTACTCGGTGTACTCTTTCACTGGAGAGACGTACTTTCTGTGAATAGAACTCATTGCGAAGTTTTGGTTGCCGGACTTGAAATAGTCGTGTGAGCTCTCTAGGGTCCGCGGGAGTTGCTTCGACGGTAGCGCGGTCCTCAGGTAGGTCCATGTAGGTGTACGACCCACCCCTTAGAGTCTCTCGTGGCGACAGGGAGTCGGCGATTTGTGGCACCGACCCCGTAATTATTCTGTTTCGGGTTTGACTGCGAAGACTTGACGGTTTGCAGGGGGCGCACGATGTCTTTCGGCAAAAACCGATTGCCGGGAGAACTCCCGGTCCTCCTGAACGCATCATTCATGGTGACGCCTCAGGTCCCTTCTCTTGGCGCGGCCGACTGGCCACCTGCGAGCTACGTCGGCTCGTTCCCGCCATAACTTAGCGAAGAAGTCAACCTGGGGTAAGTTGCGGCAGACGGACAGACCCTGTGTCGGCGTCGCGGGCCAGAACAGAGTGCACTGGGTACGAGTGACCGTTGCCGGGTGCTGACAGCCTCGCCGAGCTACTACAGACGGACGTCGTACGAGACGGACGTCAGCAGAGGTCGACGACTGCT
>NW_011353177.1:85679-92221 GCF_000735185.1 Notothenia coriiceps
TTTCTGTGTGTGTGTGTGTGTGTGTGTGTGTGTGTGTGTGTGTGTGTGTGTGTGTGTGTGTGTTTTGCCGGGAAAAAATGTAGCCAATGTTTTTCTAGTACCAACTCTGCTCCCTAATGACGTGCTACTGAGGGGCTCCTCCCCCCCCACTCCATCTACTGAATGCCCATTTTTCACTCTACTGCACATGGACAACACACTGTATAAACATAGACTGCTTCATCAATTAGTGATGCTCAATTTAGTTCAGGGTATTGAGAATGTGAACTTTTTGTGCTAAAACCCAGTTAAATGTTTTTAATTAAAGAAATAGCATTCAATAACAGTGATAAGGTTTCTGTTGGTGGAAAATGATCTCATCCACATTTCAGAGGGGGGGGGGTGCTCTTGGAGCCTCGTGGCGGTGAAACTGTACACTGTAGGTGCGCGCGTTTGGGGGGAAGGGGGGTGCTGCAGCCCCCTCAGCACCCCCCCTTCCGCGTACATTCGCGATGTCTCGCAGACCCCACGCAGCAAGCAGGAAATGAACACAGCTCACACTGTCCACTCCTCGCAGCAGCGAGCCGCACAACGCCCCGCCAACACGGCACCCAGACCCCACGGAGCATTCTCACCTGTTTGTCATTACTGGTGTCATTTTCTGGTTGCTAACGCCATTGTAACACATAATCACTGATGTTCAAATGTAACGGTGGTGGACTCATCATAACAGAGTGGGCGAGCTGACCAATCAGAGCACACTGGGCTCATAAGGAGGGGGGGAGCTCCAACAAGCCGTTTAGGACAGAGAGTGAATACACATACTATACAGAGATGCTGTATGAGAAACCAATGTGAGTTTGGAACATTGAACAATGTAAATCTATTGTAGTACACCTCCTCAACAATGGAATTATGATCAGTAGAAATGGCCATGTCATGGGATCTTTTAATATAGTCATATCCTGGTGTAAATTAGATTTGCTACTTATTAATAGTTCCTTTCTTGTCTAAACCTTTTTATTTCCCTTCCTTCCTCCTTACCTTCTTTGCCTACTCCCCCCCTCCTGCCTATTTCCTTCCTTTTTTTCTCCTTACCTTCCTTTCTTACTCCCTTTTTCTATTCAATCCTTTCTTCTTTTATTCCTTCATCCTTTCCTTCCTTTTCTTTTAATAAGATAATCACCAAAAAAAACATGTTCATCAGTGGCCTTTAGTTTCTATTATTCAATCTGCTCTTAGTAGACAGATAACAGCTGCTTTGCTCAACTCCATCTTCCCTTTCCAATACTTGTACTGTAAGGGGGTTTTCCAGACACTGCAGTAGCCTCTGAGTCATCGCTGTGTTAATCTGTTAATCTTTCCTCTCATTCTCTATCTCTATCTCTGATCTCCCTACAGAGCTTTCACAGTGACAGCTAT
This sequence comes from Notothenia coriiceps, assembly GCF_000735185.1. Classification (NCBI taxonomy): domain Eukaryota; kingdom Metazoa; phylum Chordata; class Actinopteri; order Perciformes; family Nototheniidae; genus Notothenia; species Notothenia coriiceps. Next base: position 87,081 of record NW_011353177.1, read on the forward strand.
CGCCCAGATGTGCATTCTGGGTCTTATGTGGGTGTTTGGGGCCTTCCTGTTTCAAGAGGACAACACAGTGGTGGCATACATCTTCACTATCCTCAACAGCCTGCAGGGAGCGCTGGTGTTCTTCATGCACTGCCTACTGTCTAAACAGGTAGGAAACAGCAACTGTGGGTTTGTGAGTGTGTGCCTGGCATATAACATAAATAGTAACACTATAAATAAATGAACTACAAGAGAAAGTGTTAAAATGAAGATGGAATCATTTTGAGCTTTGAATTTTTTTTTGATGTTCTGCTGCCCTCTGCAGGTGAGAGAGGAGTACGCCCATTTCCTTTCCTGTATCTGCACACCACAGAAGAAGAGATACTCAGACTTCACCAGTACCAATCCCTCCAGTAGTCAGTCACAAGTAAGTATTAAGCGACCTCACTTCTTAACGCCTTCTAAGTTAAGTACACTACTGCTTTAGAGTGCAATTTGGAGTATTTATTTTTCATTTATTTATAACATTAACTTGTTATGGAGTATGTTTACATTGTGGTATTGCTTCTCTGCATTGTTTCTAAACTTGTGCCATTTGTGTTCTTATAGGCTTTTCGAAGTGGGCAGCACACCGGAGAATCCCAAATATGAAGTGCTCTATCTTTGAATCTACCTTTACCCTATATGAGCTAGCTCTGATTTTAGGTTTGTATCAATTCAAACAAAAATCCAGTCATTATTTAATTACTATAAGGTCAAATGGCACCAATTACTTTTATAGATATAACTAATCAGGGGCTCTCCCACTGGTTGCATGATACATCTGGGTGGAATCTGAGTTAAATCTCAGGCCTTTTAGACCCTAAGGAAGTTAAAGGGACCACATATCTTACATCTCAAAAACCATAAACCTGGATCCAAAAACATGATTAGCACACTTTGCCAGTCAACTGCGTTATGGGCCAAAGTTATATCCCATTGTTGTCACAGCAGGCAAAAATGTTTATTTGGGAACTGTTTAACTAAAAGATGTTCAAGTATCCTATATGTTTATCCAAAACATATCACAATCATACTATAAGCTGTATTGCCTTTGGAAGGATTCAAAGTAAAACATAAAAACTGTACATTGACAGAGTATTTATTTTCAAGCACAGAGAAATACGTCTACAATATGTAGGCAACAAGAAAATATGAGTTAAGCTCTTTATGTTCAAAGCATGAGCAATCAGTTTGCGCAGAATTGTATAAATGTTTTTGGTAAAAGAAGGATTGGTGTGCCTTTTGTTCAAGGAAATGTTCCATTTGTTTCCATGTAAAGTATTGGCAGAGAAACAACTGATTTATGATGCACATGTCCCAAGGCGTGCCTATGATGGTCCCGTCATGTTCCTACAAATCCTACGTGGGCTTCTGCAAGGATTTTATGTTTGTAGTTTGTTCTTTCTTATACAAAATAAGTGATTTTTATTCACTTGTGGCTTTTAAAAAATAATCTTTATTGATTTGCCATAAAGCTGTGTCTTTCTCACTAGTTTATAAGAAGATATAGAAATATGTTTCAATTAGAAAGCAAGAAAAACAAATACAGCCAAAAATAGTCACTCTGGAAATACATGAAAACAGACCCACCCATTCCCATAAGCCAGCGACTTCCTGCAATCAAAGTGTTTAAATGGAGTTAAATTCCATTTTGTTATCATGTTTTCTTATTATAGCTGATAGAGTATGTGTCCACACATTGTTAGTGACTGTAAGAATCACATCCCTGAAATGAGAACTTTGACTATTTAAATAAGGTATATTGATGGGAGATGTACAGACCTGTGTTTCTTTGTTATTGCACTTTTCTGTTATCAAAATGATAGTCAAGCACATCTTCACTTAATTGGTGCATGTGATAATGAAAAGACTTGAGAAGCAGCATCATCTACCAGAACAGTTTACGTGTTAAAAAAAACGGTTTACTTGCTGTATAAAGCAACCAATTATATATCTTCTAATTTATAGAAATTGATCAGAGACATTGATCTGCAGAAAAAAAAAAAGACAAAATGGTAATTCTTTGTATGTGATTGGTGTGTCTTAAAAAATCGCCATGAGCCTGATTAAGACCACTCTTATGTTGGTTTTAACAACTAAACTGTTCTGGTATGGCTGCAATTTTTTGTGACCATCATTACCTTTAATTCATTCATTGCAAAATGTATTTGTGTGTGAAAAAGCTATGTGCGTTATGCAACATTATTTTGTGAATGTAAGAAGCTTATTGTAAGAATAGATGTTCTTTTTTAAAGGTGGCCTATAAGAACTTATTTTTCTATTTTGTAATTGTGTATGTATTTTGGTAGTGTTCTTTAGAATATGCACACATTTTTATTAAAGCTTCTATTTCATCTGAAAAATATGTAGTGTGGTTTCGTAATGATGTGATGACATTCCCAAGCAGAGATTGATTGATTGATTGATTGATTGATTGATAGAGATAGATAGATTAATGGATATATGTTTCTTGATATTTGACATTTTAATCAAAAATCTTGCCCTCATTTTAAGAGTCATACTTCAGAATAAAAACTTCAAATTTGCCAATAGTTTGTACAATTGCTTACATTGCGTTATGATAAATGTAGCACAAGTCATAACGTGAGCAAACTGACGAATTACACACAGGACCGACCATCCCTTGATAATTAGCTAGCATTAGCTGATTGTTATTATTACCTTTCATTGGGAAAGTGTGTAATTTTCTTCCAACAAATCTGAGGTAGCCCTATTTGTGCTTTTTGTATTCATCCAACAGTGTATGCTATGTTATAAGAAATAAAGTTCAAGAGGAAATATGTAAAAACGTTAGCCTCCTTTACTAGCTAGCTGATTAACAAGTTTCAATTAGCAAACAAACTGCCTTAAAATTCAGCTTGTGCCGTTTATTATCCAACAATTAACTGCTGCCATTTTTCCGGGCTTCGACTTAAGATACACTTGTACAGTTAATTTACTTGTATTCGGTCAATGCGTTCACTACAGATATTTTCGATATGTGTCAATCTACCATTAGTCCATGGGCCAGAGGCCAAAATTGGACTTTTTGGTACCACTCAGAGTGGCAAAGTCTAGTAACATTTTTTGAAAAGGTACATGTCCATAGATGATATTTTGGTATGATAACCCATCCTAAGTGGTAGCTTTTTGACAGTTATCAGCTCATAAAGTTATCAACCCCCTGCAAAAAATAGGCCTCTAAACGCCGGGGGCATATTTTGTTTTGTGCTCATTTTCAGAACTTTACTCATATGTTATGAGGGCATGTTTGGTAGCATTTTAAAGTGTACAATCCTAGCTTTCATTTAGACCATAGTTTGGCCTATCTAAAATATAAAGGTCACATGGTCCAAAGGTCAAACTGTCTCAACAACATTTTTTCCCTACTATTTTCGCCTAAACTGTAGTCTTGTTTTATAGCACTGTGAAAGTCAGAACAGCTGACACAAATAACAAAAACTGAAATACTCACAGGACCGTAACACATTCAGGAAAGTATAATCTTCCCCATTAATATACCTGCTATGAGGAGGATATGGTCCTGTTAAGCTGGAACATGGCCAGGCGAGAATGACAATAACTGCATAATATTTGGTTTGTCACAGATTTTTATTTAGATTTGCCCTAATCATCACATCCATCATCATCAACAGCTCCACAGTGAAGACACAACTTCTTCATCCTCCTCCACCGCCGGGTTCTGATTTGGCATTTTGGAAGACAGTGTGAACATCTGAGAGTCAAGCGTTAAGAGCGTTACAGGTGGGGTGGGGTGGTGGGGGGCATGTGGGGCGTCAGGTTTAAATCTCTTTAAATACTTTCAAAAACTTTACAAACATCATGGGTTTTGTTATAATGTTAATAGAAATGAAGAAGAAGCCCGCTCAGAGTGTAAACAGGCTGAAACATGAAGCTATACTGTGTGTGTACAACGCGCAAGGCAGGGGAGTTCCTGTGGTGGTGTGGGCGGAGGGGCAGTGTTCGGCAGGAGAGAGCAGGCGAGTGGGAGGTGGCTCCCTTCTGCAGCTCCCGCCTTAGGACAGCAGGCTCCTTCAGCGTCTGATGCACACAGCCTGGAGCACATGGGTCACGCAGGAATAAAAACTCACAGGAACATTCTTGCACCAATAACTGTTTCTGTATCCTATATAGACGTCCACTTTATCTTATGCTATTTTATTTTATCTTATTTTATTTAAATGCTTAATTTATCGCTACTTTTACTATTTTTTGTAAGTCTTACTGGGTCTCATGGGTGCGTGCCCTAATCCATCACATCCATCATGCGATGCATCATCATCATCATAGTCCAGCAGTGAAGGCCACAACTTCCTTCATATCGCTCCTCCACCCTCTGATTGTGCTTTTGAGTTGCACATTTCGTGCACTTGAAGTGTTTGGCGAGGCAGCGTAGGGCAGCCTGGAAGCTAACAGTTTTTATTGCGTTTACACCTTGGCAGCCATTGAGCTCCCAAGTACATGGCGCTTTTTGGAGCTGGAGCTTCCTCTGCCATTTCTTCCAGTCCAACTACCAGGCATACCTATCAGTTTTTCAACTTTTTAAGTAAGAAGTGCAACAGTCGAATTCCAAGTCAACACTTTCCATGTCTCATCAACTTCACATCAAATAAGAACTGAACAAGTCACTATGAAGTTAGCTTAATGGAGCTTTTTGTGGCAGTGAATTTACTAAAAGCATACCTTGTTGACGTCTGTTTTCCATCCATCTGAAGAACCTTGGTGGGCTCTGGTATGCCTTGGTGGTTCCTCTTCCAAAGACATTGCCTCGCATAACTGCTGCCTGGTAATTTCTTGCGCTGGATGCAGGCCTGTAAGCAGTCCCCTGCACAGGTCGGAAGAAAGTGCCTGTGACTTCGCGAGGTTTGGCACCCTTTGGTGGCAGCAAAACATCAGGTACCAGAGAGTTCGTTCACATCACATATGGTCTGATGATTGGGTGTGTTCAATTACATCTTGGCTGACACACAAAGGATTTTCCATTGGGTCTGTTTTGGGTAAGTGCTATCTGATGAGCGAGCGCCATTGATTTTCCCAGGGATTTGAAGCCTCCTTGATATGTCCGTTTCCTTAACAAGTTGAAAGCACAGAGTTCCCTC
>NW_011353177.1:92266-113879 GCF_000735185.1 Notothenia coriiceps
TGCGAAAATAAAACTTCCGTCAAAATGTCCGGAGAATGGCATACGTATCTATAAGCGCGTGGTGTTATGTTGCACGGAAACTGACACAAAGGCTCACCCCCGACCGAACTGGTGTCGACAATTGGGTCACAAAAGTCTCAACACCTGAGTCAGTGTACTGAACCTGAGCTAGCTGAGCCAGTACTTATACTACTGAAATCTGAGCTGAACTGTTTTAGATTTCTCTGAACGTTGAGCTTAACCTGAAATTAGTTAGTCAATGAGCACTGAAGTTGAACCGAACTGGGAAAACTGAACTTTTCTGAGAAATAAGAAATATACCTAAAAAACACACCAAACATATTCATATATACTGGAGCTTAAATTAAGAAATATGTAATATGTAATTTGATCAATAATAATTTAAAACAAACTACGTATAACTACAACATTATAACTGAGTGAATGTAAAATGTAAGTATACAGTTATGAAGAAATATCTGACATTTCTACTGGGTGACTAATTTCAATTGATGTTGACACCAGCTCACAACACTCCTAAAATAACATTACTTTCTGAAGCACAATTTAAAATGTATGCTGTTTAAAATCTCAAATTAGATCTATTGTCCATCTATATTTTGATTATTATTTAATGGAAACCGCCCATAATCAAAGAGTCATTCGAAGTCAATCAAATACTTGTTTCACTCCAGGGTGATAGCAGGAGACCCCATCTAGTCAATCAGAGAAAGTCAGGACAATCTGATGTAGAATTTCAAAATAAAATACTTTTGAAATCTCATATATGGGCTATCGTCCTTCCGTTTTTATACAAGAATAAATAAAAAAACTGTCAAATTATCAAAGACTTATTTCACTCCAGGGTGATAGCAGGACACCCCATCTAGTCACTCAGAGAGAATCAGGACAATCTGATGTAGAGTTTCAAAATAAAAGACCTTTGAAGTCTCATATATGAGCTATCATCCCTCTGTTTTTAGATAATAATAAAACAAAAACTATCCAGTATCAAAGACTTATTTCACTTCAGGGTGATAGCAGGACACCCCATCTAGTAAACTCAGAGAGAATCTGGACAATCTGATGTACGGTTTCAAAATAAAAGACCTTTGAAGTCTCATATATGAGCTATCTTCCTTCTGTTTGTATCCAACAGCTCAAATGTTCGAATTACATTAAACCAGAATTGTCCCCCTTTTTTCTTTAACAGTGAAGACAATTGGATATGTAAATGTTATATTGACCGCAAAACTCAAAATGTCCCCGGTTTTCATTTTGAAAATCTGGTCACCTTAATCTACCATAAAGCGATCACTTGATGTTTTTCCTATTAAATGAGACATTTACAATAGAATAAATCAAAGTCGATGTGACATGTTGTTCTCTTCGGGGGAGGATTCACACCGCAGGGAGCAACGAGGCGAGCAGTGACGCAGCGGTTTATGAGTTGTAACCTGCTCTCTGCTGTCAGCTCCAGTGCGTCTCGTCACCTCGACTATTGCAGACTACTTCTGACTTCTGACAACTCTTGTGGGGAAAAAGTTAAGTTTACTGACACATTTGGACATATGAAGAAGCGTTTTGCTACTGATTTCTTAGTGTAGCAGGATTAAACAGGTAAGCCTTGCTCTCTCAAACTTGAATTCTATCGTGATTGTTTTTGTGAATGATGTCACTGTTTACATGCCCACAGGTAGCACCATGCATCTGCTGAGTGGTGTAACAGCGTGTCTCAGTGTGTTTTGGGATGTCAGACTGCTCTCCCTCCCCTGGCTGTGCAGCCTTTTGGCAGGGCTGGGGCTGTGCTTGGTCTGGAGGGGCTCCTGGAAGTTCATATATATAGCTATGTGCACCATCAAAAGAGACCTAATGTAAGGAGTTTGAGTGAAAATGCATGTGTTACTTATCTTCCCCAACTTCATTCCTATTTCTAACTTCCTTTTATTCCTCCCTTTTCTTCTCTTCATTATTTAAAAGGTGTCTGGTTGTGATACTGCGAGTGAGGTATTCCATGTACCGTAATCTGCGAAATAGAAGCACCATCCCTGCCCTTTTTGCACGGATGGTTACACAGCACCCAGACAAACCTGCTTTGATCTATGAGGCTACAGGAGAGGTGAGGAATAAGCGCAGATTACGTATAAATTCAGCTTTAACAGCATCAGCATTTTCACTGAGAATCATCAAATAGAATCACAGACTGTTACTGCATTTCCATATTTCTTTACTCCAGGTTTGGAGTTTCAGGGACCTGCAGGAGCGGTGCCATGCTGTGGCTCACTGGGCCCTGGCCCAAGGGTGGGCAGAGGGAGACGTGGTAGCCCTGTACATGGAGAGCCAGCCTTCAGTGGTGGCTCTATGGTTGGGTCTGGCTATGGTCGGCGTAGAGGCCGCTCTCATAAACCACAACCTCCGACTGCACTCGCTGCTGCACTGTGTTGGCGTGTCTGGTGCTCGGGCAATAGTATTCGGGACAGAGATGAGAGAAGGTAGGAAGCTTTTTATGGTGTTTTATTTCCTATAATAAAGTGCATTTACAAACAAATCCAGTCCAAGTGACCTTGATATATATTTCTCTAAAAGACATCAGGCCACATGAATACAATATAAATATATAAGTTCTATATTTAAAAAAAAAGGAATGTTGTTTATTGCACTAATTTGAAAATACTCTGAGCATTTTCAACGTTTGATTGAAATTAAGTATTATTTCAAATCGTTGCTAAAGGCAATACATCATGGTCTTCCTGTGAATTTACCCTTATCTAATGGATAAGGAACTTGTCCGTTACAACAAGATTACACTTGTTGAGTTTTTTTTCTGTGTATTATTTTCCAGGAGACAAAACAACACATTCATCCAAAGCAAAAAAAAGCTCAAGATCAATATCTTCAGTGTTGCCGGAAAATCTCAACACTTGACCAAATCCAAAATAAATGCACACAACAAAAACTGTTTATGGACATGCCATAACAGATACTAGAATGCCTCTCTTAAATCCTTTCTTAACATAGTTTTCAGCTGGATAGATATTGACCGGCTGATCCTCTTCAGACACATTTGTAACATGTGACTTTGTATTGTCTCCTAGCGGTGTTGGAGGTGCGGGGGTCTCTGCAGCCCCACATGGTTTTGTTCAGCAGTGGTGAGCAGGTCGATGAAGAGGAGCTGTGCGGCGCTCAGAGCCTGGACGCCCTGCTGGAGGGTTTTCCCAAACACCCGCCCCGCTACACACTCAGGAAGGACTTCAACGGTGAGGCTCTGCCGAGTGTTTGTGCATGGGGGTTTCTATGACTGTTGCCATATCATTTACTTATGTTACAAATGATTTTATCGCAACACCTACTTGTCTTCAGCAAAAAATGCATTTAAAGGTATTTTTTATATGGTATACTATATGTAAACTTCCTTCCTCACTTCATTTAGAATATTATGTGATATATCTGGGTATTCACCTTTTATTAATTTGATGATCTGTACTGTTATTACCTTTGCCATCACATGACATTCCTAGGTGCATACTCTTCAAGTCTTTGCTTGTCAGACATACACAGGATCTGGAAGGAGAGACATCAACATGTTAAGGAATGATGGGGGATTCCGGGATGCATTCCACACATGTCAAACATTGGCAAATAGATAAAAGACTGTTTCTTTGGAACATTCCCTAAAACAATTCAGCTTTGCGAAACTTATGTTTTTCCCCCTATGTTTTCTAACTCTCCATACAGACAAACTTTTTTACATCTACACTTCTGGTACAACAGGAATGCCTAAGGCTGCTGTGGTGGTGCACAGTCGGTGAGTTTATCTGTGATCTCATCTCAACGGATGATGCATTTATGTTTAGGAAGGGAAAGAAAATAATACAAATCTCTAAAGCACATTTTTTAATAACACTTGCATTATTAGGAAACCCTACAGGACAACTTGGCCAAATTGCCTCAACTCATGATTGCACTATTTTTCTTTTATTCTTATTATTTTGAATTTGATATGATATCATTATATTTTTAATGTATCTAATCTATCATATATTCACCAAAGAAAATAAAGCATCTTATGACTGGTTTTACAACCAAGAATCTCATTTATTATTGTCTATTTGGAAACTATAGGAAAGCTTAATGTAATAATACATTCAAATATACAATATTTAAGTGTTTGAATTAAAATTAGGACCATAAGGATCGGTTTGGTGAAGATGTTCGTCAGTCAGTTTATTCCATCATTCTCTTCAGGTATTTTCGCATCGCTGCCTTTGGTTTCCACTCATTTGGCTTACGTCATGATGATGTCCTCTACAACTGCCTTCCCCTGTATCACTCTGCAGGTAGGCCTCACCCTCTCACCCAGTATGCTCCCCATATTATACACATTGTTTCTCTTTTAAAATGCGTTATAAAAAAAAAGAAGTGTTTTAGATGAACCCTTACAAAAAAAAGCCTGTCATCATCCCTGATGTATTTCACTGTCAAAGTATGACATCAACCCATTTGTACCATAATGCTTCTCTGCTGGTGATAATCATGTTTAATTACAGTTCAGAATATGTTATACTCTCATTAGTGAAACATTACCACACCCGTCACAAATAACACATCATCTGTTCTGCTATCATTCTTCTTGTTTGAATAAACCCTAACACTAGCTGGTACTCAAGTTATTGTACTGTATACTTATTTCCCTGTTGCATATAATCATATAACAAAAAAATACAAATCCTATTGTAATTTATTTTGCTTTTTATTGACTAAGATCCATTGTAACATATTGATCAAGTGTAGATGTCGATTAGACAGAGCGCGTTTTGATGGCAACCACTGAATCAGCTGTTTGTTTTTAGTCTCTGCAAAATCCTCTTTCACCAACACGGGGTGAAAAGAATGTTAGTTAGTCGTTTAGCTAAACAAATAGCCTGTATGTTAGAAATTAGGTGAGGCTACAACTTGTTCAATATGTCTTGCAGCTTACAGTGGCTACATTGAAATTGTGCTAATGTTGGATTAACAAAAAACACTTGTTGTCATCGCCACAACAGAATGCCTACTTCCCATGGTCCTGGTTGGACAATGGGACGCCAACAACATTGTGCGTTTTTACCCGCTCAGTGAAAGTTTTTTAACTCGAGGCGTCAAGGGTGCTACTGCAAATGCTAAACGCTCGTATAAAATAACCGAGCAAGGCGTTTCTCTCTCATCAAAATCAATTAAATAAGATTTGACCCCATCTTTCAAATGCGTTCTGTCTGATTTGGGCCATAGTTGACCATAATCATCATATTTTCCTACTTTTTGTGTGCATTTCACTTACTGTGTTTATGGGAAATACAGGTACCATCATGGGTGTCGGCCAGTGTTTGCTTTTTGGTTTGACCGTTGTAATCAGAAGAAAGTTCTCAGCCAGTCGCTTCTGGGAGGACTGTGTCAAACACAACTGCACTGTGAGTACACACTGCCACCAAGATAAATGATCAACAAAGACTGTCCAACTTATTAAAAAAAATCTATTTTTTGTCAAGGTAATTCAATACATAGGCGAGATTTGTCGTTACCTGTTGGCCCAAAAGGTCCGTTCATCAGAGGCACATCACCGGGTGCGTGTTGCCATCGGTAATGGCCTCCGTCCTACTGTGTGGGAGGAGTTTGTCAAGAGATTCAGAATCAGGCGAGTTGGGGAATTTTACGGCGCCACAGAGTGCAACTGCAGCCTCCTGAACATAGACGGACAGGTGTGTGTTTTGTATGTCTTAAAGGTAGAGTGTAGGATTTTCCAAACTGCATCCTGTCTCACGTCATGTCCTTCATGTTCAGGTGGGGGCGTGCGGCTTCAACAGTCGCATCCTCCCGAGCTTTTACCCCATCAGGCTGATCAGGATGCAGGAGGTGAACGGAGAGCTGCTCAGGGATTCACAAGGACTCTGTATTCCATGTCTGCCTGGTGAGAACTTACACACAGCTTAGTAGCCATGTTTGAAAATGTTTTATTTCCTCTCCCATGTCTCTGTTTTCTGCAGGTGAGCTGGGCATGTTAGTGGGACGGATCACCGACACTGATCCTCTCCGGAGGTTTGACGGCTATGTGGATGAGGAGTCCACCAATAAGAAAATAGCTCACAATGTCTTCAAGATGGGGGATTCTGCTTATGTCTCAGGTATGTTTCGTTGTGTCTCTTTAGAACACAGTCAGATCAAAGCTTGACTTATGCTTTACACATCTGCCAGGGTCCCAAGTGGTCACAAGGTGATGTAAAACCATCATGCGCAACCCTTTATGGGGGTCCTGTGCGGCGGGTTTTTGCACGTCTGTGCACATTTTACATTTTCTAACTAAGTGAATGCAGATGGAAGAAAATTGAGAAATATAAGAAGCTCCGTGTGGCAGGAAGTGAGGCTATACGAACACCTATTTACATAAATATAGCCCTCGTTTCATGTCCTCTTTCTGTTCTATCACAGCAGGTCAAATCGAAACACAGTCGCTCCTCTTCTTAGATTATCATTTTCTAAATTAAACTCTTCAACAAAACCAAACATGAGTTCTCGATATTTTGCCCACCTACAGTTTGGGAGAATATTGGTGTGCAGCAAGAAAAACCTGCACCCAGTTTAAAAAGCCCAAACGTTTACTGGTCATTGTTCCGTATCAGCCCATGTCTGTTCGGAAAGCTTGACTGGGCTGTAATGATGATGGACTGTCTGGGTTCATACATGTTTCCTCCCACAGTCTGAAGACTTACAGTATTACACAGCTGGATTGGAGACTTTAAATAAAAATGTAATTGTTAGTGATTCACTGTCTGTGATTGAGGACTGGAAACCCATTGCACAAAGCCACAACAAATGATGATCAATAGATACACTACACTTTATTTAACCCTTGAAATGACGATTCTTCCCCAGAGAAACACAACTGAACTACATACACCCACAGACACACTCAGGGTGTTACACACTGTGGCCTAAGGAGACATTAGAAAGCATGCGACAAGTAATCATGAGAAAACTGACACATTTGCAAACAACACAGTGGAGCCAAATGAATCATCATCCGATCAGATCAAAGTCAAACCTGTACTGATGAGTCATCATCAATACAGACTTTACCTTGTCTTTGTCTGATACTCTGTGATGCCCTACAGGGATGATGACTATTTTTATGTTTGTCTCTTGTCTGTTTTCCTCTCTCTGGCTGTCCTTGTTTTCTGTCTCTCTGTCTCTTATCTTTAGGTGACATGCTGGTGATGGATGAATACGGCTACATATATTTCAGGGACCGCAGCGGCGACACATTTCGTTGGCGAGGGGAGAACGTTTCCACCACAGAGGTGGAGGGGGTCCTCAGCCGCCTGCTGGGACACACTGCTGTAGCCGTCTATGGAGCTGCTGTACCAGGTGAGGCCAGACAGTCTCAGGACGGGAAGAAACATTCACACATGAATGCAAGACAAAAGATTAGGGGCTTAATACTGGTGTTACATCCTATAGTCGCCTGTTTATGACCTCACTTGTCTGTCTGCATGCAGGAGTGGAGGGGAAGGCTGGTATGGCAGCAATAGCACACACAGGAGGCCAGTTTGACCTCGATGCGTTCTTCATCGCTGTACAGAAAGCCCTGCCGCCCTACGCACGGCCCGTCTTCCTGCGACTTATGCCATCTGTTGACACTACAGGTGATTCATAGATGCAAGGACACGCAAACACACACATTCACAAAGTCACACCTGAAGTTACGTTTTCATTTTTGTCATCAGGTACCTTTAAAATCCAGAAAACCCGGCTGCAGAAGGAAGGTTACAAGCCACAAGACGAGAGTGAGAAGATGTATTTTCTGAACAGTCGGGCTGGGTGCTACGAGGCTGTTACTGAGGAACTATATAACTCCATCATGGAGGGGACGGTGTGTCTATGAGACAGAAGAGGCTGTTAAAGAAGATAATGTTCATATTTTAAAGTGTAAATAGAGAGAAGGGAAACATAGGGACCTATTTACAGGCACAAACACGTCTGTAAATATCGATGGTAAATACTGATGTAAATATCTGATTGTGATGCTTTTTATTTTCTGCAATTAAATAAAAACACATATTTTGAAAAACAACACTTTTAATACAGTTTTTTGGATCGCATTTGAACAGAAGACATTATGAAGAGTTTTAAACATATCATCCAAAAAACTGTGACAAGACTGGAAAAATTCAACTTTCAGATTTGTAAAACTTCTTTTTTTATCTTCTGTTGTTGGGATGTAAATCAATTCCAGAAGGTAAAATACTGATGAGCTCACAGCAAATATATATGTTCATCACAATATAAAACAGCATTAAATATAATCAACTCATAATGTATTTAAAACTAGACTAAGAGTACACCTATGCTAGCAGCTGACAGTGAAGTAACATTTGCTATAAGCACCAAACACAAAGTCCAAGTGATGAGAACCATAGAGGTATTCATTTTGCAGGTATTTGTTAATAAACCAAAATACTGGACAAATTGAAATATCGGCCACGCGAGGCTAAATGCTGAGTCAAGGAATCATCAAATGAATAACATTTCCCTCTTACAAATACACGATTGTACGTACCAAATGGCATGACAATATATCCACTAGTTGGGACATTTTAAAGACGATACAAATGTCAACCTCTTGTCGGCTCTAATGAAAAGTCAAGGGATCACCAACATCATCAGGATTCACCCTCTAGGGAACATGACTCTCTGAAAATACGGCTGTAAGGGAAACTTCTGTAGCAATGGAGAGTCAGGACTCAGAGAGGTACGAGGAGAGTTGGAGCTTTGATGTCAAACTCTGACGGTTTATTTGGAGTTTCGGCCGGAGAATTGACAAGACAGGTGGTGTGTCACGAGTTGACACAGTGGTTGCCAAACCAATTCTGAAGAACTTCTTCTGCAGCTCGAGGTTTTAACTAGTTCGGAGTGTAATAATCAACATTCTTCATCAGCGAGACTAAACATTATGGACCCTGAATCTAACTAGAGCTCTCGTCCATAGAAAAGAATGTGCGCCAGGGAACCTACGTCCCTGAACAGTAGCTACCTCATGGCGGCTTGTGCTCTGTCATAGACTGGCAACAACAATGCGCCCAAGCTGCCCCTCCTTAAGAGAGATAGCAGCAATACCCAAGGCCGTAGACCTATGCCATGAGAAAAGAGACAGTGAGAATTAAAGTGAAAATTATGAATTGTGTCAAAGGTTGAATACCTAAGCAAATTATTCCCTAACAACGGCAATCACTGATTGTAATTTCCAATCCTGGAGGCAAGCTTCTAGCATAACTTAAAACCAAGAATAACATTAGTACGAATGGTAATGATGGCATTGTAATTCATTATGGCTGTCGGCTCTTGTTATTTAACACATTCAGGATTAACCAAATGATCAACATGATTCATCTGGATTTGTTTGTGACTGTCAGACTCATTGTTGATGATGTTTAGGGCTCTGTTTAGTGACACATGGTAGCTCACACTGAACCTGGGTTTGGTGCTCTGTTTTTTGGTTTTATCTTTTGAATTTTGCTCAGCGGGTTTTGTTTTAATGATATGGTTCTTCAAGGTGCCCCCCTGAGGTTTGGATTTCTTGTCTTCATTCAGACGTTCACACTTCTTGCCGTTGTTGTTTGTTGAAAGAGCGTTAATGTCTCCCTGTTTCCAGGAGTCATTTGTTATCACCTGATCCTCCTCAAGGATAGCAGTGTCCTCTTCAGGGACATCATCTGACCCCAGGCTGACCTTCACTCTCTGAGCCAACACTGAAAAGCCCCCATACAACGATGTACTCTCAAAGTATGGGTACACCTTTTCAGTAAAGCAATGTTTAAACGTGAAAATATGTGTTTCAGTATCAGTGTTCAAGAATGCAAGCGTCCCTTCATCCCAGTCCAGCCTCACACAGAGCTTAGAGAGGTGTTGTGGGTTGAGTTTCTGAGTGGGAGCGGTCAGAGCCAGGTACTCTCCTTCTCGCAGGCTGATGCACCAGAGTCCTGCCTCGGGACAGGCCATCATATCTGCACCTCTGGACACTGAGTGAGCAGCCACACCGACTGCCCAACTGTTGGTGTCACCAACCTATTGAAAACAATGAGGAACAAGATTAAATACCATGATGGATATCATAGCCTGGCAGCTCAGAGATAAATGTATCTTAATAATAATTCATTTTTATTTATCAAACGCTTTATCAGGTGCTCAAAGACGTCTACAGAGTTAAAAAAAAAAAACGATAAGATAAAAAGTCTAATTCAAATCAAGCAATAAATACATATTTATCACAAGGACACAGCATCAATCACAGATTTAAAAAACGAGTCTATAAAGGTGAGTCTCGGCTGGTGTTTTGAAGGTGGGGAGGGTAGTACTGTCTATGATTATTTTGTGGGAGTGAGTTCCAGAGGGTGGGGGCACAGTGGAGACTGATACTATTTTCTGAGGTCTTATTGCCCAATAATTATTACTCATAGTTGAGGTATAATTATCAGACTCAGGATTTGAATACCTCAATATCCCAACAGTGCACTCCTGATTCAAAGCCCTCTCTTGCCATGATGCAGGAATGAGGGTGGAAACTTTCTGGGTCAGCTGGGACATCCAGACACTGTGAGGGTCCAGGGGTGAAATGGACACTGTTTAACCCGGGAGACACCCTCAGAGACTGGCCTGCTGTCCTGGGGTCAAGGGTCACAGGAGCTGGAAGACACAGAGGGGGGTCAGAGGGTACTGAAGAAGGGAGCAGGAAGTAATCACATACACACACTGTAAATATAATTAAACTGACTGTAGGGGGCAATGTGTTTCATCTTCTCCCATTCAGCATACTGGAGGTTTCCCAGGTGTTTGGCCACATCGATCAGAGGTCTGCAAACCTTCTGTGGTTCCCTGTCACCTGTACAGGTACTGCAGTACATACACATGAACATTAAAATACAGTTGTACCGTTTCATTTGTATGTGATTGTGTGTGAAGAATACCCTGAAATGTCACATACTGTACCTATTCATTGTGTCTTGGTATTGCTGTAGAAAAGAAAGTTTCAAGGTTGCTGTTTAAAATACAGACACCTGACATTTATATACTTTTTGTGAAACATATGATTTGTGTTACCTTTAAAAATCCAGCCCCTTCTCCTCCTGCATCTAGCTCCTCTTCCACCAGTTGTACCTTCTCCTCCAGAGATGTTATCAGCTGATTCATTTCGTCTACCTGTTTTTCTGCCTCTCTCCTTTTCTCCTTCTGTTCCTCCCTGAGGACGAGCAGCCTGGCTGCTTCCTGCTCTCTCAAAAACTGGTGAAGGCTCTCAAACTCCTTCTTCATGTGCTCCTCTGTGAGTTCGGCCTCTACCTGGTTATGTCTGGATGCATGTTCACAGTTCTGTGTGACTTTCTCAAATTGCACCCTCCTCTTCTTCAGTCCATTTAGTGATGTTTTCAACTCCTCCTAGTGGTCGAAAGGAGAAACATGTTCTTAAGGGCAATGACTTATTTATTTGAGTAAAGTTCACTTATATGCAGTGTTGGGCAAGTTACTTTTAAAAAGTAACTGGTAATAGTTACTATAGTTAACTAATTACTTTATTAGTTACTAAATTCTAAAAGTAACTGGTAACAAGTTACTTTACTTTAAAAAAAATAACAATACAAATACAAGTTTTTGTGTTGTTCTGTGGCACAGTAAGAGAAAAGACAACTCCCCATCATTGTAGCAATTATCATTATGAAATGTAGTGGAACAATAAAACAAAAAAGATATGTTTAGACATTTTGACAGGCATCTTTATTGTAGCCTCAACAATCAAGTTCTAAGTAGTGCACTTGTAGTGCAATATTAAATAAAAACAACTACACTCTTTTGGTCGTGTAACAATTAAACAACTACTACACACTTTTGGTAGTGTAACAATTAAACAACAACTACACTCTTTTGGCAGTGTAACAATTAAACAAGAACACTCTTTTGGCAGTGTAACAATTAAACAACAACTACACTCTTTTGGCAATAACAATTAAATAAATAATAAACTGTCAGACTGACACTGAAGACAAACAAACTATTTTCAGCCTCACAAAAACAAACTAACTGAAATAATTTACCTCACATCTGGCCATTTAGCATAAACAAAATCGATAATGGTGGATAAACTTAAGAAGAGGTGCTTCCAGCCTTATAAGTAATACCTTGAGATGCTTTTCAGTAAGGCAATGTCTGTGCAATGCATACCAAGAGGTATTCATACTGTATACATAATGAGCATAGTTGAAAGAAAGAAAGAAAAAAAGATTACATTTTACATTACGTATGCATAGTTTCATAATGCATTTTATTTCAGGGCCACAACATGTGTAGGCCTAACCTATATGTTGTACATGTTGTACACTTTACAACTAAAATGCTTTGCAGGTTGATTGTCTCATACAGTACATACACATGTGGGCTAATACAGTACATTATGAATCACAATGTCACACAGCCTATACACCCATATGAGTGACATTTATAAATACAATGCAATTGGCTGATTGATATAATTATTTTTTTTAATGCAAAAGAAAATAACAGTTCTTACCTGCACAATTGCCTCTGGTAGGCCAACGAGGATTTGCAGTTCATTCTTCATTTCCAGAGTCTTGGACATCAATATTTCCAGTGTGGGTAGGAGTGTGCCATAAAANTGGAATGAGGTTTCTGAGTGAAAGTATGAATTAACAGTTAGCAGTTGAAGTCGCATGAAGATTTGTTGAAGTCGGAAGTGTCCAGTGCCACAGTAATTGGCTTCATGACAGTACAGTACTCTCTGAGAAACTGATGTTCCCTTTCACTGATACATTTCATCTATTTAATGTTTGAACTCCACCACCGGTATCCCAGAAATTCGAGCCAGGGCATCATAAAACGAATTCCACCTAGTTGTGCAAGGTACTAGCAGCTTCTTTGCAATAATGTCGTCCATGAGCTGATGATCGACTAGCCTTGTTCCACAACCCTGCACACTTTGTGGTAGCGTTTCTGTAGACTGCTTTTGTTTCAGGTGTTGACAGTAACCACTTATCCACATCAGTGCATGAGATGAGGTTCAATGTGTGTGATGCACATCTCTGGTGTGGAGGTAAATAAATCACAGCATCTACATCATCATCATCATCATCATCATCATCATCATCTTTAAAGGCCTTGACAAAATTAGAGCCATTATCCGTGACAGTTGCTGTGATTTTTCGGGATATGCCATGAGATGAGTGAATGTTATCTAGCTCAGTTGCAATACTGTCATAGGTATGCCGACCTTTGAATCTTCTGCATGCCAACGCTGCTTTCCTACTTTGCATTTTCTGTGGATTTATCCAATGTGTGGTTACACCAAGAAAGCTTTTATTATGTGCAGTCCATATATCTGCAGTCGTAGAGAGATATTCTAATTCATCAAATTTATTTTTGAGCTCAACTTCCATTTTAACATATTCAATGTCCAGGTAGTTGGAAAAGGTCTTTCTGCACTGTGGCCCTGCTTTCACTGCTTTCACTGGTGTTTTGCTGACTAGTTCTCTGAAGGCAATAGACTCGACCGTTGCGATGGGCAGCATGTCCTCAACAACATACCTGGCAATCAATCTGTTTAGTTGATTCTGGGTGACATGTGGCGATTTAAAAGAAATTGTTTTTTGGCTGTTTAGATGGTGTTGTCACTGCCGGTGGTTGAGGCGGTGGGGTCTTTGGCGACTAGTCTTATAGCCCCATGTACATTAGTTTGGTGCTTCAGGAGATTGGCATTGCTGTTATTCAATGTGGACAATGCTTTATGTCCTGCACACAGTTTACATTTGACCGTAATATTTTTTGCGTCCTTTATCCCCACAAATTGAAAATAGTGGTTGTATCTCCAAGTTGTAAACGCGCTGCTGCTCTCGCTGATACTTGCATCTGCCATTGCGTGTGTGTGTGCTGGTGGTGGGTGTTGGCGTGTATGTGTGTGTGTTAGCAAGTGTTTGTGTGTCTGGGTATTTTCCCCATAAGGCAAGACCTGCTCAACTCTGTCTCTGATTGGCTTACCCTGAAATGTTACCCTGCGTGAACCAATCATCACTCCTCTCTGGTCACTTTCACTTTTCCATGGTACTGTGAGAGGACATCACTGAATACAGTGATGTCCTCTCACAGTACCATGGAAAAGTGAAAGTGACCAGAGAGGAGTGATGATTGGTTCACGCAGGGTAACATTTCAGGGTAAGCCAATCAGAGNTATATATATATATATATATATATATATATATATACACAAATATACTATATAAATATATACAAAGATCCAAGTGAAAAACATTTACCTGACTGACAATTAACCGTTTTTCCAAAAATATCTAAAGGAAGATGGTTAATAATGAGCCATGCTTTAAGGTTTTTGCAAAAGTCTCCTTGTTTCCAAATATTCTAATATGAGATTGATATTAGTTCAAATTCAGCCTTGTTTAGATTCCTCCATTGCTTGCTACCATAACTAATAAAACAACATTTTTATCCAGCGTGACGACTATGTTTGAAATTTTAAAATGATGTGGTATCAATGAAACACTTTTTATCAGAGTGAGAGTACGGTGCACCTCCAGAGGAGTTTTCTTGTTTGAATTTTTACGCTTGAACTTACTTGCATGTAACCTGATAATAAGCCATTCATGCATTCAGAGAGTTTGTTTGCTCACAAATCAAAACACATCGATATCGGCACGCTGGCATGAACCTGATGGTCTACTTCCAGTCACAGCAGGGAGAGAAGCAGCTTGCCATTCAAACTGCCAAGTGAGCAGAATACAGATGCAGTTAAGATTGAATGGATAGCCGTGTCACTTTCATCTGCAAGTCAGATTTAAGAGTAAACATTTTATGGGTATTGTTGAAATTCAAACATTTTTGTTGTTTGAAGTATACTCATAAATACTGCATCTGAGAATGTTTTGTTTTAATAAAACTCCAAATGTTTAACTGAAATACCGCATTTAGATGATAAAAAATTGCATAATTTTATACAACTCGAGTGACATTTAGGTCTATTGTATAAAGATTAGAATGCATCCTTACATCCAGGCATACAGCCCTAAACACCTACTTACATGTTCTCTGGCTCGAACCCAGCAGCTTTACTCTTCATGTTTATTCAGAGGCACTTTATGTAAAAGTAAATATGCTAACAGCATCCTCAAAAAATATGTATTTGGTGTTCGTGTTGTTATCCAAATCTCATGTGACTAATCTTTAAAGACCTGAAAATATGTTGTCAAATAACTGAAAAATATCTATGCAAACCTGAGTGTAGGTGTACCACTATGGATTAATGTTGGTTTATTTTCGATTACATCAACCTTCATCGGGTATATGAACATGCATTACAACCATGCTAAATATAGTTATAATATACAAGTTGAATTACCAAAGTATCACTCAATAAAGTCAACTAGTCATGTCATTTCCCAAATTATAAATATATGTGATCAATATTTGTATTAAATAATGGTGCTTGATATACCTGATATTACCATTTTCTAATTATTTGACTTTGTCAGGTGTTTTTGGTATGAATGTTGTTAAAATGTTCTTTCGTGAATAGGGTAATCATTTTTGCATTATTTAGTTTTGCATTTCTTAAAGATTTTTTATTGTGGGATGCTTTAAGATGCTGTCTGTACAGAATAACCCTCAATGTGTGCTTTTTTCACCTATCAACACAATTTAGCCTTTCTCTCATTGGATGATTTAAATTTCATAAATGTACTGTATGTTCGATATATGGAAATGATCTGATGGTTGTTGTTATGTTGTAAAAGATGAAGGTTGACAACCCTAGAAAAACAAAAACTCTAAGAATTCTTCCGGGAAGACAAGTTTACTCAAAAGTTATTTGGCTTGTAGAGACAGATTCAAAAGTTTGTAGTACACGTATTATATATATATGGACACTTATGTCCAAAGTTTCTAAGCAACTTAAGGTATCATGAACATGCAGCATACTGTAAGTCTGCATGAACAGAAACGTTGCTAAAAGATAACAAATAATGTACCTTCAGCTTGGGAAATACCATGTTATTTATTTGTGAATTAGTAATGTTCTCTGGCTCAAACTAATGCTACTGTTTTGGCTTTCTATCTTGGTCAGGTGTACTGCAGTGGTTGTGGATGGGCAGCAGGGAGTGCTAAAGGCAGAGACTTCACCTTTTTCTTCAAGAAAATGTGAGGATCCCGAGGGGAACTCTGTGCAGGGTTGAGAGGGTCAGATCAAGTTTGCTTGCCCCTCAAGTTCAGCCTGTGTGTGTTTGATAAAGTTATCCGTGCAAAGATCTGACACTTGCACGAGTCTCGGCAGTCCAAAACACTCCTCCAAATCTTGCTGACAGAGGAGACGAGCGTATAGAGTTAATATGAGAAAGCTAATGAATATGAATGAGGTAAATGAAAGCTGATGAATGTTATCCCTTATCTCCATAAAGATTGGACAATTCCCTTGAACCTCTGCCAAGGACACACACACAATAAAGAACAAATTTGAAGAGTTAGCTTGTGTAGCAATTTGATGGACGTTGATAATGTGGTGATATATATAATGTCTGTAAGAGAACAACGAGTATTATCCGAAAGGAGAAACACTGAGGAGGCTGCAGTTCATAATTTAATAGGTTGTCCACTGTCAAAAATCAATGTAGATTTTAACAATATCCTGGGGCGGTAAAGTTAGTATAGTTATTAAAATGAATATGACTATTAGGGTCTTCTATTCCCGAGAGACCACTACTCTGATGAAGAGATATATACTCTCATTTTCCTCTTCATTTTCCTGGTGTCAGATCAATCATGCACCATCCCAAGTCAAGGTGAAACGCATCAAAGTGTCGTTTCCCCATTGTCAATGATTCAGAGGAAACTCCGACACACAGACAGGTGGGCAGACAAACAGAAAGACAGCATCAACAAGCGAGTTAGGGGGAAACAAACAGCCATGATATCCGGAGAGATTAATCTGCTTTACTGCCAGTCCTCAAGAGCAAAACATGAGGTGGGGGGGAATTCGCTGTGAACAAAACTCTTAGTCATAACAATTAATCATTAACACCATCAGGCCCAATGTAGGGTAAAAAGGTCCTATGATAAAGTCTGTCCAATCTACGAGATAAGATACGTTAGTGAAACTTTGTTCACAAACGGTTGGCTCCAGAGCTCTCAGGTGAGATGACAAAGAGGTGGATCTTTTTGTAAGTGAGAGTGTCAGCTGCGGGATATAGTCAGTGTAGATCTGGGAAGTGTTTGCCATGCTGTGGATTGCAAGTCTCTGCCTCCTCTTGGCGCCGTCCATTCTTGGAGCCCCGGCAAACAAACAGAGACAGAAGGTGTTGTTGATCTCCTTCGATGGATTCCGGTGGGATTACGACCGCGATGTGGACACCCCACACCTTGACAAAATGGCCAAGGACGGAGTCAAAGCCCTGTATGTCACACCTCCTTACCTCACTATCACCAGTCCAGCACACTTCAGCCTCTTGACAGGTAAAGTGTTTCATTTTCTACCACAGTGCTTCCTGTTGGCAGGGGATCTGCATATCATGGCGGAATAGGAAACTGCTCTGAATTTACTTTGCTAGGATTGAAAAAAAGCCACGGGAAAAGGGAATTAGTTGTAATTGAATGTCCCAGGGTCCAACAGCTTTTATAGCTGAGTAAGATAATTATACTTGGATGACTGAGGGAAGAATTCCCTCCTTCTTTTCTTATTTTGACTCTCAAATCATCATAGCCAGCTAAAAGAAATGTAACTTCCTTGAAATTAAATTCCTCTAATCTCCGAAGTTGGTCATAAGACCTTGTCCAAAAGCTTCATGCCACTCAGCCCGTTAAGTTGATAGAATTTCTAATGTGAATGTGTCACGCTGTGAATAATGAGTGCAAGCAGACTGACAGTGATTCTCTTCTGTAGGCCGCTACATTGAGAATCACGGGGTAATCCACAACATGTGGTTCAACACAACCAGCACTGAGAAGAAGCCTTACTATCAGACTCAGTTTGTGAATGAGTGGTGGGACAATGGTACTCTGCCTATCTGGATCACAGCGCAGCGACAGGTCTGTGCAGAACAATTCCCATCTTATCTCTCTGAGACATTGTTTTGCAGTTTGCAGCACTAGAAACCATTTCTCTTGACAAAACACCTATACAAGCCTGCTGAAAAAAATCTGTTTCTGTAAAATTGAATTAAAAGTTAAGAGGCAGGTTAAAGAAGTTAATTTAAATCCAGAACCAACTGATTTGGTTTCTATGTATGTTAACCCACAGTATACAGATCAACCCATGGCATGCTTTCAAACATGTCAAGTACAGTACATGTGTTATATTTATATGTGGGCGGTAATGTGTATTTTTCCTACCCTCCCAGGGCCTTAAATCTGGCTCTCTACACTTTCCTGGAACAGCATCCAGTTACCAGGGAGAGGTTGCTATGGTGCAGGAAGTTGAGCCAATATTTTACAACTACAAGAATGAGACTGCTTGGCGAGAAAACGTAGACAAGGTGATGGACTGGTTCAGCAACCAGGATCTGGACTTCATATCCCTTTACTTTGGGGAGCCAGACGGCATCGGTCACAGGTACGGCCCCGACTCCCCGGAGCGACAGGAGATGGTGAAGCAAGTGGACCGGACGGTGGGCTACATTCGACATTCGGCCGAACAACACGGGCTGAACGACAGACTGAACATCATCATCACAGCAGACCACGGCATGAGCGCGGTGTACCGAAATGGTCTAGTCGAAGAGATCACGCTGTCCAAAATCCCGGGGTTCTCGTTCAGCGACATTGCCTTTCACCTGGTGGACTTTGGGCCTTCTGGGATGCTGTTGCCTAAGCCGGGCAAGCTACAGAAGGTCTATGACGCTTTGAAGGGGTCACATCCACACCTCCATGTGTTCAAGAAGGAGGAGATGCCAGAGCGCCTCCACTTTGCCAAAAATGATCGAATCCTCCCCATCATTTTATGGTCCGACCCTGGATATGTAATCAACGGGGTAGGTTGAAATATAGGAGTAAAGTCTCCTTTGTTAAATCTTTCTTGGTCATAAATTTGTTGTTTGACGCCTGGAAATATAAACTGTTTACACAATCAGTTAGAAATGATCAATCGTTATCAAACAAATGCTTTCTCTGACATCACTGAATTGGGTTTAGCCAAAAAAGCAACATGTTGGAAAGTTAAAACCATAGAAAGATGTGCAGCAGGAGTTTTCTGCCCGCTGCAAATACTATTGATTTACCCTTTAAAGTGAACAGTCACCTCAGGTTGCCATTTGTGCCCACCACCGTGCCAAGCTACAGAGTGCAGTTTCAAAGCAGCAGCAACATTTGGAAACAGTACTACAACTGAGATTATGAATATGACTAACTGATTATAGGCAAGGCAAGGCAAGTTTATTTATATAGCACCTTTCAACACAAGGCAATTCAAGGTGCTTTACAAAAATGAAAGACATTCAGACAAAGGCATTTAAAAACAGTCATTAAAAAGAAAAGATAATAAAAGAAACATTAAAAGAAAAAATACATTAATAAAAAGTACATGAATAAAAAGTACATGAATAAAAAGTTACAGTGCAGTTTAAGATATGAATAGTTCACACAGAAGTTCCATTTTACTGATGCCTTTCTTTAAGGTTTCTCCGAACATGAGCTGTGTACGCTTGTATGGCACATACGTCCCGAGCAGCATACACAGAGAAAACCAGCCAGGACAGAGTCCCCAAACACTGATTCCCTGGGGTTACTAGCCCCAAATGTTCATTAACCAAAAGTGGGAGTCCCAGGAGTAACACCTCTACGTCGACAAGGGACGAGGGTGGGAGTCCAGGGAGTCCACCTCTACGCTCGAGAAGGAACGAGGTGGGAGACCGGGAGTCCACCTCTACGTCGAGAAGGGACGAGGTGGGAGACCGGGAATCCAACCCTACGTACGAGAAGGCGACGAGGTGGGAGACCGGTGAGTCCACCTCTACGTCGACAAGGGACGAGGTGGGAGCTCAGGAGTCCACCTCTACGTCGACAAGGGACGAGAGTGGGAGTCCAGGAGTCCACCTCTACGTCGACAAGGACGAGGTGGGAGTCCAGGTGTCCACCTCTACATTCGAGAAAGGGACTAGGTGGAGTCCAGGAAGTACACCACCAACCGTCGAGAAGGGACGAGGTTGGAAAACCGAGATATATATATCTGGTCACTCGAGTGTCAAGGACAGGAGCCAGTGACGGAAGGTGTCCGCAGACTTACCGTCGAGGGAGACGAAAAGGACGAGGGATCAGGACGAAGACGAGGTATGTCGGTTTGGTGACTGGGCGTTTCTCATGACGGGTTTGTTCACACTTCCACCACCCTTTCCAAACCCTGTCGCCTGTGACCTGTGACGGTCATGTCCCTCATCACGCTTTGATGTAACAAACGGTTTTCTCGTCGTACCAACCTCCTGTATTGTTTTAACATATAAGGTGGGTGGTCTCCGTACCTGTCGACCTGTGAATAAATTACGAATATTTCAAGGCACATATTGAAACTATAAATAAATATATATATACTATACTATATAAAAAATTCAAATACTAATTACAATATAATACAATTTTGAGTAAATCTCACAATAAAACAATAATGAAGTGGCAAGAATGAAAATACCCAACAAAATGTAATATAATTCAATCTTCGATGAAATTTTATTTCCCAAACCAAGATAGTTGCATACACTGACAGGTTATTTAACTCACCTCACGATACAAATCTTACAGGATATCCCAAAAGAGAAACAAAACAATTTTCTTTATGTAGTATTGGTGGTTATGGAAGAATAAAGTATAATTTACATTACCAAATGGTGACAATTAATAAATAGGTGTCGTGTGTTTGTGCTACTCGTCGTCAGGTATAACCCATGAAGTTTTGATTAGGGACTATTTTTTATTATTTATAAATACATTATTTGAAACTTACTTCATCTATGAAAATGAATTATAATAATCTTTATATATTTAAAATTATCTTTACACAATTATCAATGTGACGTATTGTGTTCACAATAATCCAGTTGTTTGGTATGCAACAACCAAGAATAATTTCATGGAAGACATATATTTTCTGAAAATGTACGATGTCTTCCCCTTGTCCCTCGTTCTCTTAGCCAAAAAAGGACGAAAAAGAGAAAATAGAGAGGAAAGAGGAGAAAAAAGAAGAAGGGGGAAGAAGGGGGGAATAGAGGAAAGAAGGGGGGGGAACGTGTGATAACAAAGGGTCCAAACCGGGCGTCACCTATCTCGGGAACCAGACCCCTAGTCGAACCGGTGTCCAAGTTTTGGGGTGACGTTCGTTCGTACAGTCAAACACAGGGACCGTTCTGTGTTTAACGAGGACACCCTAAACAAGTGTCATAACTCATACATTCAGCGCGAAACCCTATTTTCGCAGGTATTGTTCATTGTACATTGACCTTGTTTGAGGGTCTTTGGACGTCCAGACGACGTTGAGAAATGATGAAAATTTAGGTCCGATTCTGAAAAGAAAACGACGACGAAAATTTACTTTGACTCG
>NW_011353177.1:113899-172232 GCF_000735185.1 Notothenia coriiceps
TAGATTTGCAATTTTTTTTAAATAGTAACCCATCTCCATATGTTTCTTTTTGGGTAGTAGATTTAAACTAGAGGGCTATCACTTTGTGCAGCAACGCTATTGACAAATAAATCCAGCAAAATGGCACAAAAAACTGGGAGTGGCCTCAGGGACGAGGAGTCATTTAACCAGCCAGTAGGAGTCAAGCTTTACTTTCTTTTATATCCATAAAGAAAAAGTAAATCTGTTTACAGTTGTTTCATTATGGATGTTGAGAGGTATCCATATATCTCTTCATTTTGCTCTCAAAGTGCACCAGATTGATGCATCTAACTTCAATATTTTAAAAAAAATGTTCCCGGGGGAGCATGCCCCCGGACCCCCCTATACTAGAGGGTGTCAGGTCCACTCCCCACTTATAAAAATAGCACTTTACCACTGCACCCCCTCTAATCTCAGATGCACCCTGAGTCATTTTGTTTAAGTACAGTGAGCCTTTCTAAAATATACAGTAAAGAGACAAACCCACCAGCATTATAGGATATACTATGACTTTGTGCCAAATACTTGTTGCTGATTTAGAGTACTGGCACCTTTTTTATTCCAATTCAAGCACTGGTCTGCGGTGAACAGGTTTCCTCCTGATGGCCTTTGTCTCTTCCACAACAATCTAAAATGTCAAAAGCCCTATAATCGGATAGAAATGATAGGTTTAAAAGTATTATATCTCACATCTCACTTGTACTACCTGATGAAACAGTGGGCAGGTGTATCTTGGGCCTCAAGCAGCAGAAGCATTTTTTTCAGTCATAATAGCAGGGCAGCAGGCACACCTCCCTAATAATATCCTGATGCCTCCCCACTCGCTCTGACTCAGAGATCTTCTGAAAGGCCCCTCTCCACTCATCCTCTCAAAGTGGCCTTCCTCTCATGGAGGTGAACAGCAGCTGCCTCTTCCTGCCTCCCACCATATGCCCCAAAATATGAGGCTCGCTAAACAGGAAAGCCGCTGCAGCTCATATTAGGATGGTCGATATGTATTGACACAAATAATTTTGCTGTCGAAAAGCTTGGTTACAGTTAGACTGAGCTTGCTGGTGAGGGTGGCAGATTAGTCCACCGATTTTGTACGGACGGGAACATCTGAACAACTTTTTGATGCACTGCTGTTAGATTTTGAACAGACATTCATGGTTCCACGAGGATGTCCCCAGAAGATAAACATAATGACATTGATCCCCTAACTCTTAATCTAATGCCACAATCAATTCAGTGTTCTCACTTATCTAGTGAAAAGTGACTTTTTACGGACGCTCTTTTTTCCCAGTTGACAAATCTTATTGACTTTAGCAATGTACTGACCTTTTTTCAGCATCGCTATAAGGCTCACATTCGTTTTGCCTTGAGTG
This sequence comes from Notothenia coriiceps, assembly GCF_000735185.1. Lineage (NCBI taxonomy): Eukaryota > Metazoa > Chordata > Actinopteri > Perciformes > Nototheniidae > Notothenia > Notothenia coriiceps. Next base: position 115,288 of record NW_011353177.1, read on the forward strand.
AAGTATCTCGACCATAATACTATTGGATGAATTGCCATGATTTTTTTAAATATAGCCTCAAACCTTTGGTTCCTGACCAAAGATCTGCAAAACGAATGACATTACTATCTGCTTCAGCTGTCTTTTATTTACCAAATGTTAACTTGTATGTCAAACTATGGCTGTGAACATGCTAAACATTAAAGATCATCATTTTAACATCGTTATTGTGAGCCTACTGATGTTATATATACTCTATATTAGCATTTAGCTCCCAACACTGCTGTTTACATAGCTTTTTTTGTTTTTTGACATTCATTGGACATAATACCAACACTCTTGCTTCTAATTGCTAGCGCTCTAACAGATTTTACGTGACAAGCTAAGGGGCCAATCACAACAGAGGCAGCCAGCTAACCAATCCGAGCAGACTGGGCTCTGGTTTCAGACAGAGGGTGAAAAGAGGTGCTGCAACACAGGCAGTATGAGAAAAATAAAGGGCTTTTTGAACATTAAAGCATGGAGACACTTCACAGTAGAGGAACAAAATAGAAATATAAAGCTGAAAATGAACATACATGAAATATGTCTTCTTCAAGAGTTGATTCCGTGTTGTTGGACAAAGAGAGTTTAACCCTGGATGCTAGGGATGTGGTTGCATTTCAGACTTACAGCAGTTTGTTATTTAGCAGCAGCATTCCAGTAATTGTTTAGAGTTTGTTTCTTTACAGTTTTACAAGAATATTAAACAAAGGTTGGCAGCTCATTCATGATTGATGTGTTTACAGTCACTTTGTGGCTGGGCTAGTAATTTATATTTTACACACAGCGCAACGTCAAGTCTTGATTTTGTACCTGCATTTTCTAAAAAGAGTACTGTATGTTAGCAAAAGGAAAAATCTAGAGTTATCTCCTTTACTTTCCAGGCTTGGAGAAGTTAGTTAAACAAAAAAGAAAATCTAGTGTGTTGTAAGGACATAAAGACTAAGTCAATAACTATGAAACACACCATTAAATATTAATGTCATAATAAATAGCAGCATTTATAGGTGTTGACTAGTGAATTTCACACTACAGAGGCGCTGCTCCAGCAAAAACAGACCCACACATTGCAGGTAAAAGACATTGAAAAATACCTCGACTATAATAAAAAGTTGTCCACACAAATGTTGACTTCTGAGAAACTGAAGAATCATGGTGCATGCGATGTCAGGACCTTATCCTAAATGCATTTAAAGAAAGGTTTTCATCTGGAAGTAGAGCGGGGGGTATTGTAAATGGGACATTAAATGGAATCCCACATCAATTTCCCATACCAAATGCTGCATAACAGGAGTCATTTTGACAAAGTAGCCGTGTGATTATTTTTTATTTCCATTTGAAAGCAATTAGCTGAAAGGTCCTTCCCTTGAGTTCTGTGGCAGAATGTGTGGAATGACTCAGTATAATTGCTGTGAAATGAACAGAGTGCCAAGTTGAGAGAAGCATGAAAACCGCAAGGGTTCCCTCTCCATGGAAACGCCCTCTGCCTTTGTCAGTGCACCAGGAAATTAGGCAGCAAGTGATAAAGGGGCTTGAATGAGTAACAAATGCAGGGAGGCGAGTGATATTTACTCCATTTCAAGCCATTACAGAAATTGAGTGTTTCCCCACGTCTCACGCTGTGGTTACTGAGTGCTGGATACAGGAGGAGGAGGAGGGTCATTAAACATGGCAGCCGCCAGCGACGTGCTGGTGGAAGCCGGTTGAACAACACGGTGTTCACACCACCGATGGGCAGGACAGATATAATGAAGCCCGGCGCTGTCAGTGTATGGCACCAACTGATGATACTGATGCCTGAAAGGAGGACAAGGTGTAAGACGAAAGACAGGGCTGAGACAGTGTTTGCAGCTCTTCTCATGCCTTTGCTACAAGCTGCCTCCTCGGCTCCTGCCCTAATTGCTGCCTTGCTTGGAGGCGGCTCTCCCTCGGTATGCCTTTCATGCCTCCCTTAATTGCGTCAGCCGGAAAGGAACGTGATTGTTATTGTCATTACTCTCGTTAGTAATTAAGCAGCTATTGACTCCTTCCCTACATTCAGCCTGTTTGATTAGGCCTGAGGTCTGGAGATATGGATTAGGCTCTCACAATGTTGCAGCCGAACAGCACTGCCGTCTTTTGTTGGCCGGGAGCCACGTACAGATGAAGACTGAGGAAGAGGAGGGTGGAGAAATGGAACTTCTGTTTACTTTTTCTGTCAGTGAAGCTTCCTGGGACACCTTTGCCTTTCACGCCACATCGTCGTCCGTGACACGAGAGTGTGCACCTTCCCCCGGAAATGCAGGGATGTCAAGCATCTGCTGAAGGAATACTTAGGCGGTGGTGGTGTTGTTTTGGCCCCGAAGGGATGGAGAAAAAAAAAAGTTGTTCAAGGAAACGGCATGGAACAAATAAATCACTTTTTTGTTCTGTTATGCGTCATGTTCTTGGGTCTCTCGGTGAAAAGGTTTCCTGGAAATATGGCAGTGATAGACTTTATATTGTGTGAAACCTCTGTCAGGTCCAAAAGTTCATTCTTGACCTTGGAAACAGCGCTTTAACAAAGCCGTTCTCAAGGTTCACTTTATTTGTGTAAGAAGCTAATAAGTAGACCTTGAGTTATCATTTTCTTTTTAAAATTTGTTCAGCAGTACAGTCCACATAATATGTGGTTCCATAACGCCTTTTATTTGACTGTTGAATAAGCGCTCTCTGAGCATTTTGAGAAGCTTTAGCTGAACACCTTAATTATAATTTTTATTTTTTAATATTTTGATTTTAAAGTTTTATTTTAACCTTTCCCTGTCCTTTCAAGATGTGAATATTTGTCAAGGAAATTACCTTTCAGAATACTTTGTTTGTATCACTTCTGCTGTTGTGTCAAGTTATGTTCTAAGTTTTTTGTGAACTTGACATTTATTTTTTGGGATATATTCCATGTTGGCAGACTTTTAACTGCAACAGAAATAAAACTTTCTTCAGTAAAAGGAACAGTAGTCTACATGCATAATAGTACAGAGCAGTTTATAAGAAGTGGGCATAGTTGCCATGGCGAGTTGGGGCAGGATGGACCATGGATGTATAAAGAGAACTGGATACAGTGTTGGAGGCAGGACCCCCTTCAGTCCTTTTTTAATGTTGCCCAATGGCACATGAAGCCAAACTGAATGCAGAGAAAGAACCTCTATCTGGGCCCATAAAGCATGAACATTTAGCTTAAGCCCCGCCTCCAATCCACAGCGTCACGTCCAATCTTTGCCCAGTCAAATGAATGGAGAGCGAATTACTCTGGCTTTCAGCGCATTACTTTATTGCCAGTAGGCCCTAATGATTTTTAAAAGGGCTATAAAAGTGTTCGTACTTGGTAGTTGATAAGCAAAAAAAAACACAGCTGATTTACAGACCTCTCTTTCCCAATGTAATTCAATGGGCCCAATGATGTCACAGACTGACACGTAAGTTGTAGTACCACCATTTGGCCACTACCAGATGGTGGTACTACAATTTACCGAACATTTGCTTCAATGTCTTGCGCACTTCCTGGAGGCTTGGGTGGAGCCCATTGTTGGGTGCTGGGTCCCGTGTCACTGTGCCAATCTGGTGCCAATATGTTTGAATATCCCCTCTGATCAGTGGCGAGCCGTGACTTTTATACCTACACCCTCTGAATTGTACTGTCATTTAACATTACTCTCTCATTGAGTTGCTATTGCGGGCCCTCTGTGAATCACAGAGACGGCCAGACGAGCTTCTTTCATTTAACCCTTCACATTCCAACAGAAACCGGCATATTCGAAGGATTAATTTCTTTGGAAATGTTATCTTAAATACAATTAAATCAAATAATTGTTGGTAAAACTAATGCACTTTCTTTCTATACTTGTTGTGAAGTACCTAATTTGTTTATCTGCTTGAAAACTTGGAAAGAATGTACAAATAACACCTTAAATGAGCAACTCATTATGTAACGACTCGAGACTGTCACAGATACATTTCACCGCCTCATGTAAACACAACTTATCACAAAAGGTGTCACCACAATCAAAGATCTTGCCTGTTGCCATTTTCAAACCCCAGGGATTCCCTCAGGGGAAAGCGGCAGAGAAGGATGAGAATAATAGTCTCAGCATAGAAGAGGGAGTTCAATAACTGGCAGGAGTGACAAGGACCCAAAAGCAATTCCTGACTGTGCACTAATCCGCACTTTTTTGTGGGACGCACAGAGAGTGAGATAAGCCTGGAGGTTAATGCAGAGGCGTCTCTCCTCTGTCCTCGGCGGTGACAGCCCCTGACAGGCAGACCCCAGCAGCACGCCTTGTTTATGTTAATGTAGGTGGCCCGGGCCAGCTCCCACACTGAGCAGCAGATAGAGACGTCAGAGGATCGTCAGAGTGCCACTCGCAGACTCTCACTTGGCTACCCGGGATCTCTGCCTTCACATGAACGCTGTGAAGAAGTACCCAGGGTGAGGGAGATGGGTGAGGTGAGGTGAGGCGGGCCCGCTGGGACTCCCTCCCACCTAATCATCTGTGGATGGTTCATCTACTTCCCCACACTTCGTTTGAACCGCAAATGACACCTTGGAGAGAAAAGGAAAGAGGGAAGGGTTCTGCTTTTAATGTATGCGTCTTTGAACATTTTCTACTGACTCTCTCTCTATTCAGTTTTATTTTAATAGGGTCAGTTACTGACACTTACAGTTAAAACTAGCTATGCACTGCAGGTTTTGCATTTATTTCCTATGCACGTGTTGTGTTATTCATAACAATTGCCTAACTGATGTAAACAATTTACAGGAAACGTCAAGGGAGTGTGAGGTAAAACTGTTATTCCCTTTTAATAGTAAAAATAAATATGAAAATGACTTATTTTTAAATATAATACTATTTTGTAATATAATCTCATGTTGGGCTGTGACTATTAATCAACAAATATTTCGATTAAAGTAGCACTGGAACAGTCATATTAGTTAATAAAGTCATATAAGGTAATCAAACATTTCTGTTAATTTACAACAATTATAATAATTTATTAGGCTACACACATGACTAATACTTTTTTTCAAATTACATGTTCTGTTTTCATTTGATATTTTAAATGGACTGTCCTTGGGTTGTGGACTGTTGGTTAGACATTGTGAACCCTTTAGAGAGGCCAATTTGGATTCTAGGAACTCCGTACTATTTTTTTACATTAATAAAAAGAGAGTGGGAGAGAATTGTAGTCTGGAGGGAACTTTGATATTTTAGCCTTTGCAAACCATTTACATGCACAAAAACCTATTTAACATATAACCAAAAAGCATAATAGGGCCTCTTTGATAGACATTGATGTTTCTTGATATGAATGACATGCTCATTTGAGTAGAGGAGGAAATATGTTTTGATCTTCCTTCATTCATGACTATTAAAAGGCACTATTTAACCAAAAATAAAACCGACATTATTCGGCATGGCATTATACGGAAAAAAAACAACAACACCGTAGCTCCGGGTGTATCTGCACCGTATCAGCTCTGCACCAAGCACACCTCTCAGTCTGTGTTGTCCCCTTGTTTATGTGTTTGCTACTCTGAGGTATCATTCTCATCATATGCCTTGTCTCTCACTGATAAATGGTTGCGCCTCAGTGACCTGCCCCCCCTTCCCCTTGTTTGTGTCAGTGTGATGTAGGGCTGACCCGTGGAGTTGGGAGCGGGGTGGGGACATTGAGACAGATGAAGGGTCAAACTTGTGTGGAGAGAAGCTTCTCCTCTGGGTCTCCTTCACCCCCGCGTGCTCGACCCTCGCCAGCCTTTCATTCTAATCTGATGATAATGATATTTGCTCAGGACGACCTCTGCTTGCACAGTGTAATTACCCCCCCAGCTTTCTATGATCTCGGCTATTGGAAATCGATGGGCCATAAGAGTGCCCCATCAGAGCTTATTATTATCACTGCTCGCTTTTTCGTTATGCCGCGATCAGATTTAATATGTTGTTGAGTTTTTACTGCATGTTTTTCCTTGATTTTCACTTTGACTTCTGTCAGTGTGATAGTCCGTGTCTTGCTATTCTTCGAATTCTTGCAAAAAATGTGATGCTTCGTACTACACATTAAGTATGTTTGCTTTATCCTGCAAAGATAAAATTACAGACCATTAAAGGTCGCAGGGTTAATTGAAATAATGAATAATCTTAATATTTAAGAAAATCTTTTCTTTATGTCACGATACTTAACTATCTGCTGAGTGCACACCAAAACAGCATCTGTGTATATTGTTGAGTGTTATTTTGTCCCCTTAATGGCACCTTTGGCTTCGTAGCACTCAGCAGTTCCACGCTTCTCCGTGCATTTGTGAGTGGATTCCTATTTAAATCAGCTAGGTGAATCCGCTCTGGATGACTCCCTCCATTAGCTACTCATCCAGGGTTAAGTACCCTCAGGAACACATGGCATTGGCCATCAGGTGACCCCGCCTCTGCTCTGCCTTGATTGAGACACTTCAGTCGAGGCCTTGCCTTCGTGACCTTCTGGAAGCCTCCGGCAAATAGACGTTTCTTGTATTGTCAAGGGTATGAGTGTGGTCCACTGATCTGGACATTATTGCCAGCACTTCAGCCTTATGGAACCCAAACTTGTTATTTCAAGAGTAAAGCAGTGTCTTTGCACTGACCTTCGCGCTTGTTATTGTCAGTCTTGTCAAAGAGATAAGAGGATCACAGGTGAGATTTCATCAATGAGGGGTAAACGAGGGCAGAGTTAAGACACACTTCTTGGGAACAAGACTCAACTAAACAATGAAACACCAAATATGGACTTTCTCTGTCATTAGAAAGACGAAGGGCCTTGAAGGCGTGTGTTTGTTATTTATTTCTCTTTGGATCAGGCCATAGAGTTGTCTTGAGTCACACACCCACTGCTCCTTTGAGCAGCAATTTCCTTTTATTGACCCCTTGTAAAGTCCCTGGCTCTGTAAACACCTAGGGGCTGTCATGTTTTTATGAGCTAAAGGAACCAAATAACACAGCAATCAGCATTCATTCGAAGACGGCACATTTCAGGGCTTTCACAAAGGAATCCACTCCAAATGCACAGGACAGCGATATTACCTTACGGTCACACGGTGTGGAGGAGATTGTGAGACGGATTCTGATGAAACATACATTCCAGACAGAAATATGAAAAGGATTAAAGCTGAAGGAGAGGGGTCAAAGGATGAAAGAGAGAGGATTGGAGGTGGACGTCAGCGACACGCATTGCTTCTGAAAGTGTATTTTTAGCCCAGGACGGCAAAGGTGACAAAGGAGGAGAGGTGGAAGTGATCGATATGTTTGTGCGAAAGGCAGAGGACTGCCGAGACACAACAGTGGAAGCCATGAGTGAAGCAGTCCCTCAAGGGGACGGCCGGCTCGGCCAATGTGGAGGCACAACAAATGAGGAAATGGTAACAGAGAAATGGCTGATGAGCAGGGGGTGCGCTGGGAGCGCGGGGTGCTGCTCAGTGACAGGAAATATTTGTTATGAACAAACTGAAGGCCATTTGAACACAAATCCAGTCTCACAGTTACCACACTGAGAATAGGCAAAATCCAAAGAAACATGTTGGCATGGACAAGAGGAAGATGGTCCAGTTCTATTCAAAGAGAGGAAGTGAACATGGGAAGTTGTTCCAATGCTTCCATTAAGCTTTGCTTATTTGGAAAATATTATCTAATTATGGCTGATCCTTAAAATGTTGCATCCCTATTGCTTATTTTCTAAAAGATCTGACCCTTTCTTAACTGTTCTCTGACAACTGATTTTACTTTCTGAACAGACTGCAGGTTTAGAGGACAGACAACTGAGATGCACCAAAGAAGTTGATGTAGAAGGATGCCAAACTTCCTTTTGGCAATACAAGTGCTGCAACTAAAAGTATTTTTATGCTTTTGAGTTTAAAAATATACATGGTGAAGTGTTCAAGCTCGCAGCACTAAAACTATAGTTTTTAGATGCTTTTCCTTCTGCTATCCTTCCACTGCTTCACACTGTTCCCCTTTACTGCTCAGGCAGAAAGCTTTAAACAGATCACTGACCCAATGTGGGACATTTTGGTCAATAACTTACCAACCACAGACTGTGAAAACATTTGTTTTCCTCTCAGAATCAGTTGCACAACATATCTGACTCTTTCAAATAAAACTTGAAACTTCCTAACCATTCCAAAATGAAGGCAAATCCTTTTCTTCCTCATATTTTGCACATTTGATTGTTCTTCCGCAAATATGTGCATGCATTCACTGTCGAAGGTGATGGGAAATTCACAGAAAATCCACATTATTTGGTCATATGCTCAACCTCTTTGGTGCTGTCCATTATTTGTCAATATCCTTGTTGATTGAAAATGATTTGGCTTTTTGTTGTTGTAAAATAATTTTTTTAACGACCTGGATTGGGATTATTTTGTCAAATATTGTTTAATTATTTGATTTACAATAACGTTTTACCAGGCTTGGGGAGTAACATATTAAATGTAACGGGATTACGTAATCAGTATGCAAAAAAAAGGTAACTTTATTATTGAGTAAAAAACATCTTATTTTCTATCCAAAGGTAACAGAGTACTCAGGTTACATTACTTTTATATTGTGATACTTATATAAAGTAATCATTTCTTTACTAGTAATTGTAACTGATTACATTTTTAAAGTAACCCTCCCATCCCTGCATCGTACATTTGGCTGTTTTTATGGAATCCAAAGCCTAAAAGATTTACAAATGTATATTTTTTGAATATCTTCAGTATTCAGAGTTCAAGCAATCCTGAAACAGAAAACACAACTTGTGCGTATACTTAAATATAAAAGAATTGCGAAACCACAAAAGGTCACTGTCAATCTCACAGCCTCTGTATTAAATAGTGGCTTTGACATTTTATTTCACTGTCACTTTCCACATTTGTACACCTTACACCTACTGTGAATCACAACGACACAACTTCTCCATGCTTACATGTTCCCAACAACTGATTTGTCAACATGCTCCCCACTTTCAACCCATGGTTAATGTATACCCGCAACCTTTGGTCTTTACTGTACAACATGTGTGTGTGTGTGTGTGCGACTTTACGAGTGTGTGCATGCAAGCGTGTATTCCTCTCAGCTGTGACTCGTTAAATGATTTCTTGAAGGGATATAGAGCGGCCATTTCATTTTGGCACCTAATAAAAGTCAGGTCACACTGTGCCCCGGCTGATCCTCTTTGATATGGTCCCTGCACTTGCCCAAGACCTCTTTCACAGGTGCCAATCATCATAATCAAGCCCCCCACCTCCAGCCCCAACACCATCTCCCCCCTCTACCCCTGGGGTCATGTGGCTTTACAGCAGTTGTTTTGACCAAGAGGCAAGTTTAATCTGGCACACCGACCATATTCCTTGATACCATGCTTACACCAGCTTCATTCATCCATCTATGCTTTCTTAAAATAAAGTCCAAAGCAAAAGATTATCTGACCCCTTCATTGAATATCTAAGCATATAGCCACTGAAATATTACATATGGAGCTAATTGTACAGGTTCTTACACTAAAGCAGTTGCTTTCTGAAGGGCATCATGACGGTAGGAACTAATGTTTTCCCGACTCACGTACCCTAGACACATTTCCCAGCAGGTGTGGGGATTTAAACGGGTCACTCTGCAAAGGTTAGTCATTTCAAAAAGGCCAAGGGTCGAAGGTGAGCCTGGTTTCCAGATCCCATGAATCGCTGGCGGCACATTATATTTAGCGATTGGCTGGGTCTGACACTGCCCTTTTCTGAGATGTATTACTAACTTCATTGCTCTCCCCCAAAGGACTGGTCAGTGTTAAACCAATGACAGCATGACAGAAATCAAATTGAACTTGAGATCAAATCAGGGAAATAGACGCCAAAGGCAGCCTCACCTTTAGCAAGAGAAAATTGTAGACCAGCTGATTGCTGTTTCTAAGAAATATTTTGGAAGCACTTACATTTCTAATATAGTGGTGAAACTGCCATTTAGCTTGCAGGTGAGTCTTAAGATCGCACATGTTTAATTGTCAGCTTGTCTGCTGTATCTTGTTATTGTGTCATCAGCAGTGTTGGGCAAGTTACTTCCAAAATGTTATACAGTACATATGACTTATTACTGTCTTTTTTAAGTAATAAGTTACATTACAATATTACTGTCTATTGCTTTACCAAAATAACCGCAAAAGAATGGCTTGGTATTTTAAATGCCGAAATGTAGTTTAGTGCAGCTCATTATACATCCAGTGAAGGGCGATGTGGTATAGCATAACAACTGTGTAGGCCATTAAGGCTACTAACAACTTGTATTACACGGCTTAGTTGAATACTCGATTCTGATTGTAAATTCTTAACATGTGACACGTTGTTAATACAGCAGTACAGACCACTGTCAAGGACTATAATGAAGGTTGCTAAGGAGGATCAAGAAAGAGAAAGGAAAAGAGGTTGAAAAACGGAGTTCTGGACGTCAGATAAATCTCCAGAAGAAGTCAGAGAGGAAGTAAACAATAACAGGAACACTGAATGGGCTCTGTAGTTTGTTAGGCCTATATGGCCGTGTAATAAGCGGGATAGTGAAGCAGTCATTATGGGGAAAAGAACACCCGACAGGCTGATCAGGGGACCCGACGCGAAGCGGAGGGATCTTGATGAGCCTGAAGGGTAAACATCAGGTTTTAAATTGTGCGGTTTCTACCCGCACAATTTTTCTCTGGTGTCGGAATGTCTTGCGATGTTAGTGAATTCTTAAAAAAAAAAATACTATTTGATTCCGGGTTAAAATGTGTTGTAACTGCGTTACTGAGAATTGTAACGGGTAGTATATTACCCAAATGTCATTAGTAATGCGTTACATTACTTCGTTACAGCAAAAAGTAATACATTACTGTAACTCTGTTACTTTTGTAACGCGTTACACCCAACACTGGTCATCAGTAGGTCTGTGCACATTTAACCATCTCCACCGTCCCGTAAATACTACACTTATGCAGTGATGGAACAAGTATTCAGATCTTGTATTTAAGTAAAAGTAGCAATACTAATTTGTTAAAATTCTCTGTTCAGCATTGGAAATCTCACTTAAGTGAAAGCAGAAAAGTACTGCCATTAAATTGAAATAAAATTACTCGTCATGCATAATGGCCCATTTCATAATAAAATATGTGAAATTACTGGATAATGATTAGTCATGCATTTTCATCACAATTAGTACATTTGGAGCTAATTGGATATCTTAACTTGAAATGAAATATGAATCTGATTTGTATTTGGTTTTAGCTATTAATCTGAATCTATAAAGTAACTAGTAACTAAAGCTGCCAAATTATGTACCGGTACTTAACTTTAGAGTACAATATTGGCTGCTAAAATGTAGTAAAGCAGAAATACTACTTAACATTTGAAGACTCATGTAGTGTACAAGTACCTGATATGTGTACTTTACTACATTACTTGCATAAATGTACTTTATTACTTTCCACCACTTCACTTATGCACCACTAACTTGCAACAGAAAAGTAATTTTAAAATCAAATATATATTAAACAGTTCGACAATCTTTTTCAGCCAAGTCTTTTAATCTATATCTCTCAATCAGGGGCAGGTCTAGACAAATATTCATGGGATGGCAAAAGGGTGGCAGGAGATTTTGAGGGGTGGCATCCCCTGGCAGAAGTATATGCTGATTTAATCGCAGTCATATCAATCAATGTTAACTTGGAAAGCCACAATATTTATTTTAACTCAATAACATTTGGTGACATTATTGTGGCACATCAGAAAAGCCTTAAATATAAAGGTGGCAGACTTAATTTAACAATAACTGAATGAGTTTGTCTCACTCTTAGACCAGCAGGGGTACCAAATCTATGCAGACTGCTACAATAAGTACATTAATTAACTGTCTCGTCGATGTTTGTCTGAATTAATATGATACTATTAACAATCATATTAATCCTATCAGCTGTCAATCACTGTTATGATTCACATATTCATTTATTATTGAATAAACTATATTTTTTGGTGGAGTTAATGATGAATGTTCCTCAAGATGCTTGCTCACCCACCTTCAAATTTGAAAGAAAAGTTTCATCTACTATCATGTATCAAAATTCAAAAGATTCAAAGGAACAGTTCAGCGCCCCACAACTTTACTGCAAACAGTTAAAACCTTGACTTTACATCAGAAAGAACAAACATTACATTATTATTACATTACATTGCATTTAGCTGACGCTTTTATCCAAAGCGACTTACAATAAGTGCATTCGACCAGGAAGATACAACCTTGAAGAAAACAGAATCATATAAGTACACCAGGTTTCATAGAGCCAGACATTTCAAGTGCTACTCAACTGGCGTTAGATAAGCCAGCCCTTTATTAGTATATAGTGCTTTGTTAGCAGTGCTTTGTTAGTAATTCAATCGCTCGAAGTGGAGTCGAAAGAGATGAGTTTTCAGTCTGCGCCGGAAGATCTGCAAGCTTTCTGCTGTCCTGATTTCAATGGGGAGCTCATTCTACCATTTTGGAGCCAGGATAGCAAACCCACGTGTTTTTGCTAATTTGAACTTGGGTCCCCCTCGCAGTGCGGGAGCAGCGAGTCATTTGGCTGATGCAGAGCGGAGTGCACGTGCTGGGGTGTACAGTTTAACCATGTCCTGGATGTAGGAAGGGCCAGATCCATTCGCAGCATGGTACGCAAGTACCATTGTTTTGAAGTGGATTCTAGCAGTTACTGGAAGCCAGTGAAGGGAGCGGAGGAGCGGAGTGGTGTGGGAACATTTTTGGAAGGTTGAAGACCAGACGAGCCGCTGCATTCTGGATGAGCTGCAGAGGTCGGATGGCACATGCAGGTAGACCAGCCAAGAGGGAGTTGCAGTAGTCTAGGCGTGAGACAACGAGAGCCTGGGCCAGAACCAAACATTAAAGAAGTGCATCAGTTAGGGTTAAAAAACGTGTATTCAGCTAAAACATATACATTACATCGCTGCAGTTATTATCCATGGATAAGTCCTTACCGACTGGCCTAGTTAAATCAAAGTGGTTACTTTATTTTGGCTGGGCAGTGTAGTTTTACACACCGTCTTATTTGACTTTCTCAGGACTTAAAACTGTTTTTTGGGGGCAGACCCCACAAAGAAAAACAATATATACACACATACAAGGTCATCCATCATCTTAACAGTTTGTTATGCTGCTCGAGTCATCCGTGAGCAGAGCATCAAGTTGGCATGCCTATTAGGCTACAGCTGAATGCGGCGATTACCATCTTGTTCAGCAAAACGCTTCACAAACTTATCAAGATCTAAAGCTTTAGTGCGTTTTTATTCAATGCTGAAGCGTACAACCAGACTTGACAGTCTCTTCTCTGTCATTGTAGACCGCAAATACCTCATTCCTTCCGTCTACTTGGATCATATTATTTCCAAGCTCGCGCCAGGGGGGGGGGTTACAAGACTTGCGTCTTGTGCTGCATTCACTTGCAATCGGACATTAGAGATTTTCTCTCATAAATGTCCGATGAACCACAACTTGTCTTTCAAAACAAAGATGCCAACTGGGGTGGCAAGGCTATTTTTTTTTAGGGTGGCAGTTACCACCCCATGCCACCCCGGTAGATCCGCCCCTGCTCTCAATGCAAACTATTTCATTTGGTTTGCCTACATTATATTGCAATATTTGAAGGGTTATGTTTAATCCCTCAAATCTCCTGTTTAAGGTTAGGCAAAGACGGTGGCCTTAGATGCAAATTAAAATGTCAGTCCTGAACAGTGTGCTTTTTTGCTTCTGGGAAGAGCTTTCTCAAAGACTGCTAGGCTAAGGATATTTACTTTTTTATAAATACAGTTCTCTGTCTCTGCTGTTAACTTTATCACATATCATTCCTACGGTTCTAGTAGACTTTAATCCAGTTGAGGCTCTTGCTCCAGATTCTTCTGTTTTATTGTATTCAAAAAAATTGGTAATAGTAGATTGTTGTGTTATTGGAGTAGGGTTTCGAGCTAGTGTTTGCTACACTTGGGTTGTGGTAAACTTGTTCTGGAAGTGCAGGGTTAAGATACATTTATCCAACTGAGGTTGAGATTTCTAGAAATCACACCTCTCCCCTGATCGGCAACCTTTCTGTTCGGCTGAAATGTATTTAATTATTGGTTTATTTGACATATAGTACTGTATGAAGGCAATATTACATTCACATGAATTGCAAGCAATGCATTATGTGTACTGTACATATTTCTATCAATAGCTAGTGTGAAGATCTTGTCCATGGTTAGGATTTTGGGAATAAAATAATACGAAAAGTTAAAAGACAGCTAACAGTTGAAACAACAATTACGAGCAATTGTAGCAGCAAAAAGGAATGAAAATATTTATACTTTATGTTAAAAGTTTAGTATTGGTTCATGTTTTTATTTCTGATGGAAGAGTATTTCAAGTCTGTTGGCCATTAACTTTAAAATAAACTTGTTTAGCCATTAGCAGGTTTGTAGTCTCGTACTGACTCCAGTACTGATATATTTTTACAATCAATGGACTTGGGGTAAGGCCATTCACACACTTGAAAATCAGTTTTAAAAATGAAAGGTTTATACAATTCTCAAAGCTCAATAGATTATACTTTCTTTGTATTTTACAATGTTGCCATTGTATTGGCTTCTGAGTAAAAAAGGGTAGCTGAGTTTATCAGACGGTTGCCATATCGCTCATTGTACTGATGGAAACCCATTGTCAGTGTTCCATTGTTGATTGGACTTATTGTGACTTGCTTTGGATAAAAAAAGATCTGTGGATATCTTTTAAAAAAAACAGACGATTGACTTTGGTAAGATCCATGCTTTTTCTTATTTTTTAATCTTTACAATTTAAATGCCACTCAAATGCTAAATTCAAGGTATAAGGGTGATTTAATACATTGCATGGACAATGTCTCAAAATGTCTTTAGGTTAAACCAAACTGTATCTGCAAGGCTAGGAAAAAAAAAAAGGGGGGTTGGCCCTTTAATAATGTGCATTCCACCTCCACAGCATACTGCACTGCATGTACAAGGCTAAGATGCTCCTCAAATATGAAGCTTCCACATAACATAACAAAGAGCAGTGTTTCAAACACCTACAGGTCCTGTATAAATAACCTAGGGCAGGTATTTCCTTTGGTGTATTGAAGACAGAATTTACAATATATCACATTGAGGTCTACTTATTCATTTATTTATTAATTCCTGACCAAGGCCCACCGTCATATGGTTTACGCTTATACCCTACATGTAACATGGGAAAGGTATCTACAGTCTGTCATACATTGATTTTTCTCCCCTTCAATGTAGTCTCTTAAAGGGGAAATATCTTGAACCAATATAGAAATATGGGTTCTTTGTTTCTCATGTCAGAATTCCTGAAATAAAAATACATTACAGTGTACGAGGCTTTTCAAACACTCGTTTTTGTATGACTTTACTATGTCGTTATTTTAATTTTTAATTTCATGATCATATAGTAAAATCCATTTTGATACATTACTTTAATTACTGGAATTCACCTCTATCGCACAGTGAAAGCTTTACCCATAAACCACCCTGTTTCCTGTCACACACAGGACTGTTCTCCTTGCCCACCCTCCCCCGGGACACATTCCCTCTACCATCTGCTGTTATCAGAAACTCTAAAAGCTTGAGTTGTTTTTCTGCCAGAGGAACAGCACCCTCTCCCTTTTTTATGCTGTAAGCAGAACTCCTTTTTGCCTAAAAACGATCCAGCAACTTCCCAGCCAAATCTCCAGCCTGGTGCCACACAGTGTGGTCTGAGGGCCAGTGCAGGCTTCCTGTTTAGTTTTTCCTTTCTTTTCTTTTTTCACAATTGCTTTTAAGTAAACAGAATCACTGAATGTATACCCTAAAAGCTCTCTAGTTTTTTTATATAACGATTCAAGGTCAATGAGTATAACTTTATTGGGTAAAATAACTACATTTGATTCTCAAGAGATGAAAGTGAGGCTCTCGATTTTGCTCATAATCCTGCATCCAATCTGTAGTTGATAATTAAGAGTTTGGAAGTGGCTTAAATAAAGGTTGATTTAAGCAGCCTGTCTTATAAGGATCCCTCGATAAAGGGCAATTGGATTTTCCCATTGGATTTTGGAATATTGCAGAAAATAACCTCTTTGGCAAACACACATTGATACTAACATGTTTTGTTTAGCAGGATAATCTCAATATATTAATTCCACTTTAAGATTTGTGTGCATCAGCTAAGCTAAAGGCAGTCTCATGTGGGTGTGATAACGTTTTGGACTCCTTTGTAGTCACTTGTTAGTAACTTTATGACAGAGAAACTTCGGACGTTCATCAGTGAGGTAACAACTGACTGGTTTAATGTTGTCAAACAAAACATGGAAATCTCCTCCGCAGATCTTATTTCAGGCTTCTAACCACAAACAAGTTAAGGGAATTTCAGGGTTTTAAATGAAATTAAATTCTGGGGCCTAAGGAAATTAGTTTCAAGCAATGGCAGTTCTAGACCAATTTTACTATGGGCGTCTGTGCTGGGGCTAGTTATTTTACAAGGGGCACTTTTAATGTGGGACAAAAGAGACAAAGATAGTGCTCTGTCATAATGCATACTTATATTTTTTTACCATGATTGGTTTTTGTTTCATTCATGGAATTTGTGTCAGTAACTTAGTTAAATGTTATTAAATGACATAATTGAAAACAAAAAAACACATTCCTGTTCACTTCGTCTTGAGTTACAGTGTCACAAGGGTACTGGCCCCTGTTGGCCCCCCCTAGAACCGCTCATGGTTTTAGTGGCTGTGTATAGATTATGGAATTGCTAAAACGTTTTCTTCAAATCATTTCTCTGCTGGTTAATTTGTTTGTTGATGGCGTTCATGAAAAAAAAAACATATTTGTAATTACTTTTTTAGTTTGACACAAGTTTTAAAAAACATTTTTTACAACTTTTAAAGTTCAGTTTCTCTCTTGTGTAAACAATTAAATAACCTTTCAAAAGGTCAGATTCAGCAGGTTTTGTTTGTCTTCCTGTTTCTACATGTTACATATTAGTTACGAGTCAATTTCTAAAAATGGTTAGAACAAGCTGTTTTTGAAACTCAAGCCTACATGTTGCCCCTTTTCAACATAGAAGACTTTATTCCTGTTATTCTTTATTTATTTCTGGTCCTCCTCACTGACGTATCTTGGTGGAGGCTGGAGAGGCTGAAGATGTGGTAGCAGCATGGCCATAACCTGTGTTTTACACCTAATCTGTAATTGCATCCAGTGAAGGAGGACCAGCCTCTCTGACGTGACCGGCCATGAAGCGCCAGGCCTGGAGCCCCCGCGCAAATCCAGAGCGAGATGGAGAGATTGAGCAGGACCAGCAAACACAGATAAAAATGAAAAAAAAGAGAAAAGCAAACGGATTGACTTTGGTAAGAGGTCACTTTTGAAAGTCCTCCCAAGTGATTGTTCGAAAGTACCATTTTTTCTCAGTTCAGGACACCCCTGAGATGTGAAGTGTAAGGTTATAGTATGGCCCAGTGCTCTATATTAATGGTGACTTTGGCTCACCTAATACGGATTCTCAGGGTTATAGCCCCCGGGTGCCTGCTGAGCAGAATGTGAATGCAAAAAGAGCCTATCCCTCTCCCCATCCCCTCCCTGGTCACCAGGGCCCCACCAGCCCTCGCTCAAGGTTACAGCCCACACTGCCTGGCAGTGATGAAGCCATCATCGCTGATTTTAAATGATACCCTGGACTAGCCACCACTTAATATGTTCCCTCTCCCTTTACTTTTCCTTTAAACTCTTGATTATCCCCCTTTTCAAGTTGATATTGTAATGCATGATCAGAGGAGAGGCTGAACGGCAAAGACACGTTTCTCCTTGAGTCGGTCGCAGGAGTTCCCGCTGGTAGAAAAAAAGAGAGTTTATGATCAAGGGCCTGCCTCTTAAGCCCAGAGCTATGCGCGGGATGTTTTTGTATTTTTGTATGTGTCAATGTGAACGCAGCCTGGGTATACATAATGTAATATGCTAAAGTCCTGCACAACAAGCCTCTGGAACTCTCCATGTGTACATTTTCTACACGGTTTACAATCCCTATTTTGTAATTACACCGAAAGATATCCCCCTGCAGAAAAAAAAGCTCCCTGGCTGTCAAGCGATAGCTCCGACGGACATCGAGACTTTTTCTGTGTTACTCCCTTCTCATTGCTCATGTAGATTCCACTAATGCTTACTTGACGAGTAAAAATGTTATTCTAATGATGGTCGAGGGAGCAGGGTTTTTGCAGGTAGTTGTTATGGAAACTGCAGCTGCAGCTTAACTGTACGATAAGCCTCCTCTCTTACCACCGCCCCCACCCCCCCCATCTTCTCTTCCTTTTCGATCTAGTGAACACAGCATGTTGGAGTCATTACCAGAGTACAAATGGTTAAGGACAGAGCCGAGACACGGGGGACAAAATTCACTCAGAGATTGTGTGCAAAATGGTCAGTGCCGCTATCTATAAGCCACAATCTGGCCTACACACAGGAGGAC
Organism: Notothenia coriiceps; assembly: GCF_000735185.1. Classification (NCBI taxonomy): domain Eukaryota; kingdom Metazoa; phylum Chordata; class Actinopteri; order Perciformes; family Nototheniidae; genus Notothenia; species Notothenia coriiceps. The sequence continues at coordinate 133,842 of NW_011353177.1, forward strand.
TGTGATGTGTTTCTCTCCAACTTTAGTTAATGTATTCCTTTTTATTTTAATGTATCCCTCATTAATAAACACAGCCTAGTTGTAGCTCAATCCAATTACATTTTAACTCCAGTGTTTTTCATTATTGTATTACTGTAATATATTTACGTGTAAAATGACTCATTTACTAATTATTTCGATTTCATTCATTATTTAATTTGGATATCGTGAATTTGATTCACAATTCCAAATGTGGGATAATTGTATAGTGTGAGACTCCCTCTGGGGGGAACAAAGGGATTTTAGCCTTAGCAGACCATTTTCATGCACACAAACCTATATAACACACTACAGGAAAGGGAAGACCCCCCCAAAAGCATAACAGTGCCCCTTTGAAACAACAAATAGGTGAAATTCTAGCTAGAAAACAGGATGTCAACCGCACACTGTTGCTTTAGATGCTTAGGTCATACTTTGTTGACCTGGCTATTTAGCCCAATATCCTCCATTCCTTGGAGCTATTATAATTGGCATCGCCACTAGAGGTCCTTGCCGGTAAATATACATATAGGTCATTTCAGGCTAATTTATCCATCATTTGTACAGATAGTTGCTTTTAATAGAGTTAATGACACACTGAAAGAACACTTTACCTTGCAGGTAATATGGACTTGAATATGCAGCATTACTTATACAGTAGGCGTCTCTCTTTGTGACCTCACCTTGAGGTTCAAGGATCTAAATGACATGTTCAGCAATTCATCCAACCCTCACAGTGCTCGCGTGTGTATTCAACAAGAGAAAACCATTGCCTGTTCCCCAGTTTTCTCATTTTTCTAATTGAAGCTATGAATGGAGGGTGAAAAAGTCATTTTTTAAGGGTGTAATTTGAAGAATAATACGTGCTCGTCTAGGCTGAGTTTATCCCTATTCATTATGTTATTGATTAAATGGACTTGTTTTACTCGATGGAGGCATTATCATAGGGTGCTCAAATGATGCTGAGCTCCCCACTGTGAATGGAAGAAGCTGTGGCAGAAATGTATTTCAATTTAGACTTCTTAGTCTCACCACAAGCACTTCAATTATCAGTGATGGGAACCTTTTATTAAAAAGAAAGCTCTCACATTTCTGGCACAGCTTGTCTTTCACCGAACAAATGTTTAATTCCAAGAAATAATTTAAATTGAAGGTGTAGAATTTCAAAAGAAGATTGAAGGCCAAACAAAATGTAATTACTGTGAATAAAAAAGTGGATGTTTCGACTTTTTTCCCCCTGATTTCGACATGGCTTATTTAACTGTTTGCAGTAACTAATGAGCTCCATGTGAGATCACTCAAGGTTATAGCCGGCAGCATTACAGCTTAATGTGTCTCACTGTGTGACAAGTTCCCCCAGAATCCATCCAGGCTCTGTTTTACTGAACTTCCACAAACTTCAGCTGAAAGTGTGGTGATGTCAGTAATGATCTCCAAGTAAACCCAGCTAAAATAGCACAGTGACCTCATTATTGTTTCCATAGTTACAGAATGGCAGGGTTACAGTTCCTATCTTTAGCGGCATACACTTCACATAAAATACTGCATTTTCACAGAGTTTAACAGTTTGATTGTGAAAAACAGTTCATGGTAATGTGACTTAAAGGTGGTGTGTGTAAGTGCTGGTCATTTTTTCAGCTGGGTCCCAAAGCACGTAGTAGAGTAGGGCTCCGATTCTCAAATTAGGATCAAATTCTATAAGAATTGCTTCATCAAATGTAACATTTGTGCTAGATGATGTGTCATGCTGTTAACAGTAGTTTGTTTTTCGTAGTGTTTATCAAACATTATCATCCTTTCAATAGCACAAACAATCATATCAATTCCAGACCCTGAAACTGCTTCACTGCCACCCACCCACCTATTTCACTTTCTGTGCCAGAGATAGCATCGCACTCTTAATTGAACCAGCTGGCTTTGTCAGGCATGGATCCAAAACATGGATCTATATTTACTAGGTTATATCATTGTAAATGATTCAAATAAAATTCAACTCATGTAACGATGAAAGACCTGAGTTTCTCTTAGGCCTTAAACATGCTAAAAAGCTAAATGATGTTCTTGAATGTGATTTCCAGCATTACATAGTGAGATTAGTTGAGCTGTTGTTTGTGTTTTCCAGGCACAGTCTTGGCCTGTTTCTGTTTAGTATTTTTGGTGACTCATTGTTTAAACTGTGCCAAAGGTGGGGGAGAGGCACAGTAGTGGGGTGTCAACAAAACTGGTTCAGATTGGTGTCGAGAATAACTATGACTTTGGCTTTGTTTTCTGCTTGGTCTAATTGTTTGTATCACAAATTGGTGATATCTTTGATATTTATACAACATCTCATTTCATAACCACTGGTATTGATATATGCTGTTAATCGTTACCAGAACAATTAAAAAAGAGAGCCGACCATTGGTAAGGAGGATCAAGGGACTGTGTGCAGTCATATCAATCTGTAGAAAGAAGTTTGGTAAATTTAACATGGGGTGTGGACATCAAAACATTAGCTTTCTACATCAGAACCATGGAATTTGAATATTGATTTTTAGGTCCCACACTAATGTAACAAGGGCTGGCTTGCATTGGGGGTGTCCAAAGTTGTAGGGTGAGGTTAAGGGCACCAACTTATAATTTCTCAACAGATCTATCTTTGTTTTAAGGGCCGTCCACCACACTGTTGCCCGAAAACACACTTGTTTCCAAAATGTCATTGTATGCTGAATATTCAGGATTTATTTTCATTGGAGGCAAGTGGTACAAACTATGACAAGCATCATCACACTTACTCACACAAATGTAAGTCAACATGAAGTCTACTTAATTACTTCTACTAAAACAAGTGAGTTATGTTTTTACCAGAAACTTTAAAGATGCAGTTCAGGTAAGAAATATCCCAACAAAAAAAAATCAACATAATCAATACATTTAATAAAAAGTGTATTTACATAGCCGACTATCACACATTTTACATTTGTCTCAGTGGACTTAACAGTTTGTACAGAAAACTGAACAACAACTCAAAATGAGAAATGAACAATGAGGTTTCATCAAATGAAACATTGTGAGTAGGTGCGCTTTAAAAGAGCAACATCTTAAAGACGTCTGAGATTCAAACATAATTACAACAAACTAAATAAAATCTGAGAAACTACTAAATATCAACACACAAAGTGTGAGTTCTGCTGATTGCACACACACCCAACATATGCTTGTGTTTTCTTATTTTGGCGAGTGTAGCAGGACTCCATCTTAGAGACTTCCACCGAACGCCACGGGTTCAGCTGCAGACAGGTGCTCTTGAATATTCATCGACAGTGAGCCCTCACAGATTCTAATCACTGTCAATATGTGTGCACTTCGCAACTGTCAACTACTCAGAAAACAGAATATGCCCCCCGCTTCAACTGCTTATGAAAATGTATCATGTATGCATGAGATGCAGTTTATTTACACTTGATTTAGGCTTGAACAAGATAATTGTTACCAAATTATAAGGAGAAATGAGGATGTGGCTCCACAATTTCAGTAGGTTCCAATTAAATGCACAAATCCAATAAAAGTAATCGATCTTCAGTAGTACACAATATAACCCAATGATAAAGAGAGACAAGACAACTCCTTTTTGATGGTCAGAAGTGACTTTTGTTGCCTCAGGTCAACTTCACCTCTGTCTCCACTGTCTTTCTGCCACAATGTATCTATTTACAATTGATATCCAGTATCTATCTAGTTGGCTTCAAGATGTCGCCTTCTAGACGCCGTGGAACACTGTTTCTCAAATTCCACCCACACCTTGTTATGGTGACATCCATACATCCCTGTCCTGTTTGTTCCACTAGCTGTTTATTTGATAAGGTTAGTATTCAGAGCATTTTTTTACAATGCTGTGCACACAACTTTCTGACATCATTCTAAAGCATAGAGCGAGGCACTTTTGACAGGGTCCTGCTCCACTTTCAGTCTAGATGTTACAGCTGAGGTTCTGACTTTACATAACAGCTATGTGATGGATGTGTCTAAAACTTGCAATAAAAAAACCTGCCTCCTCAGTAAGGAGCCCCTAACCAATTTTTTAAAAGTTCAAACCACATTTCAACATATTAACCTGATTTTGTATTGGAGTTATTTAACCTAGATATCTATAAAACCTCAACTGTCTTTCCAAATATAGTTTTGTTCTAAGATGTATTTTGATCGCTAAAAGTTGCTTACTTCCGTTCGTAAACATTAGAGACTGTCTGCATTAGAAGATCAAAACCTTAAAACAACCAACAAAATACTATATGTGTGGATGAATGCATCAATAAGGTGAGGGAGGCTGCTTTTCTGATTACATTTTATTTTACAAGCCGAGAGCTGAGAGGTGGCTATGGAAAGGGGTGACCAGTGGTGGCAGTGCAATGCCATTTGAACAGAGGCTGAGGCCCGATCAACCTCGGTCAGGTCGCCTGAAAGAGGGTGTCTGTTTCAAGACCCGAAACACACAACCCTGACGATGTGTTCAAGTAGGTGCATCAGAAGATGTATGTAAGTTATTGTGGTTTCTTTTCAAACCATGATCTTCCCCCCAACCTAACCAAGTACTTTTTTGTAGTTCCATATACACCTTTTTGTTACCTATAAGTGGCAGATTAGAGAACATACAGTATGAACACTAAATACAATGTTTTTGATAAACAAAGAAACAATGATGTGCCGCCAATCGAGAATACAAAACTTTTTGGGTTGTTCTAGGAGGAAACAGTGCTTGAATTGGAATAAAAAAGGTGCCAGTACTCTAAATCAGCAACAAGTATTTGGCACAAAGTCATAGTATATCCTATAATGCTGGTGGGTTTGTCTCTTTACTGTATATTTTAGAAAGGCTCACTGTACTTAAACAAAATGACTCAGGGTGCATCTGAGATTAGAGGGGGTGCAGTGGTAAAGTGCTATTTTTATAAGTGGGGAGTGGACCTGACACCCTCTAGTCTAGGGGGGTCCGGGGGCATGTTCCCCCGGGAACATTTTTTTTAAATATTGAAGTTAGATGCATCAATCTGGTGCACTTTGAGAGCAAAATGAAGAGATATATGGATACCTCTCAACATCCATAATGAAACAACTGTAAACAGATTTACTTTTTCTTTATGGATATAAAAGAAAGTAAAGCTTGACTCCTGGTTAAATGACTCCTCGTCCCTGAGGCCACTACCAGTTTTTTGTGCCATTTTGCTGGATTTATTTGTCAATACCGAACAAAGTGATAGCCCTCTAGTTTAAATCTACTACCCAAAAAGAAACATATGGAGATGGGTTACTATTTAAAAAAAATTGCAAATCTATTTGGGAACAGTGGGGCCGGGCCTCAAATCCTATAGGGGGGTCCGGGGGCATGCTCCCCCGGTAAGATTTTTTTTGAAATGTTGGACTTAAATGCATCAATCTGGTGCATTTTGAGGGGGAAATAAAGAGACTACACCCATATGAAACAAAAATGTATACATTTAAATAATCATAAAATCATAAGTACATGGCCATAACCAATAACATACAATATCCAATATGAAAAAACATTGAAACTTGTTTATTTATTTGTTTTTGGTTCATTTATAGTTGTGAGTGTGTCTGGGCTCCTGAATCGGCCTCTCCTGTCTCCCTCCTCTCCCCCCTGCTCCTCTTTGAGGCAACAGCAAAGACTAGTTTTAGCTCTCAACAAGTTTATCTTACCTTTTTTCACCTAGTTAACATTTTGTTTGTATTATTCATGCATATTTTACTAATCACTACCCCCTCAAATGGAAATATGTGTTTACATAAATGGTGACCGAACCGTTTGAGACCCACTGAGATAACTTAAACTAAGTTAACTATCTAAAGACTCAGAGAGTAATTTACCTCACCAGAGCTGTAGTTATCAGCCTCTCAGTCTGACAGCAAAGGACTCTCCCTCCACCTTGTTGTTGAAACAGCTCCTTATATCCGTTAGCGCAGCTAGCTAGCACCAGATGCTAACAACAATACACGTAACCGGTGCGCGCGCTTTCTCGCTCGCTCGCGCCACACATACACCAACACACACCCTCCCGAGCTTGAATGACACACAGAGACCAATCGAGGACATTAGTATGATCTGTATGAAAGTGGCAATGTCGGCAGGCCACGTCATGTAGACAGCCAGTCACCCTCTGTGAGGCAGAGTCAGACCCACATTTGCGCTGCGTTGCGTTTACCATATATACGTATATTGCCGGCGGCTGAGTACCGGCATTTTACTGAGTACCGGCACCTTGCCGGTACTCAGTAAGAAGTGCCGGTACCACATGGGTAAAAATCAGAAGTGCCGGTACTGCGCACCGGTGAGTACCGGCCCAATTCAAGCACTGGGAGGAAACGAAAAAAACAACGTACTGTTGGTGTTATTTTGTTCTGGAATACTTTTGACAGCTACTGTAGATGTCTTTTGACTTCCAAATCACCTGTGTAAAACGCTGAGAGGTCTGGAAAGGGCCTTGCAGTTGGAGCTTTTGCAGTTTTTGGCTTTTTTTCGAATACCATTGGTTGTTTGTTCCACCACAAAACCTTTTTGGAGATGGAGATCTGTGCTGGATGGGTCAACTCAAGTTTACTTTGACACAGACGACATATATTCACATCCAATGTTTGCTCTAGAGTCAAGAACAGATTAATTTAACCACAAGCACAGTCCTTTTTGAAACAGTCATATGTTTTATGGAAGGCACCGACTGTTTTCTTGTCAATAGGGGGGCACAGGATCAGAAACTCTTGCATCATTTTGGAAGGATAGAACAAACCGCTTAAGTTCAGAGAACTTGTTGACATCTATCTCTTGTATGTGAAACAGTGTGAGGGTCGAGGGAGGCCTTTGTGTTGGAGGTTTCAAAGGATTGTAGCTTCTGTTGAAATCAGCAGGTTCAAACGGTGTCCTACAACCAGCTGGGACCGTGCTGAACCTCAGGACTCCACTGAACTGGGATGAGGAATGCGAGGTCAGAGCCAATGCCATTGCCAGGGCTGACTGAGTCATTTTACACTCTGTCATCACTCTTATCACAATTTTACCCCCTCTTTCACTCTATCTTGATTGGTCACTCCTCTCTGGAACATGTCTGCACCCTAGAGGCTTTATCTGTGATTCCTTATCATCCCCAACTCTGCCTATCTCTCACAGCTCCCCCCCCTCCTTCTTCCTTTCCTCACTGCACCTCTCTCACTCCTCGGTTGTCTGTCATATTTGTCCTTCTCTATCTCCTGTAATAGAGTTGGAATTATAGGTTGAAAGTAAATAGTTTTAAGATAAAATAGATGTAGGCTCCAGTCAGGCCCCTCCAGGCGCCCACATTTATAGCCCTGACTTAATTATATTGTTCTTTCTTGGGTACATTTTGTGTCATATTTCCTGGTTTTACCCTGTAATCGCAGGGATGAGTTTTTCATGGCAGTAGATCAGTGAAGATAGCTGGACTTTACGCTTTGCTCAATGTCATTAGGCCTGACACTAATTATGATATTTTCAAAGTCAGTCAGCGGAAGCACATTTGTGCTAGGTCCATTTAAATTCCTAATTGTGCCTTACCGTTAAAAGTAGGGAGTCTGGGTATTTGGTGTATAGCCTTAGGATCTGTTTGCCCTTGGCAATTCTTTCATCTTCAGATTTAATAGTATGAGTCAAACAGTGTTTGGTAAATTTGACTGGGGTACATCAAGTAGCTGGAGTTCCTTGTGCTAATATTGACCCGAAGGAGTGGGTGAAAGAAAACGTGTGGGACATGAAGTTCCCTATGAGATGGAGCAGGGACTGAATACAGTGAACGTAGTTAGAGGACGAGTGTGTTTGATATGTGTCCTTTGTCTTTCTTGACTTGAAAGTCATTCATATCCAAGACTTTTGTTTAGCATCTGATTTTCATAATGAAGGTGACGGTAGCTACTCTGAGGTCTTTCAACACCGCTTTGAGGTTTTCTACATTAACTTATTACAGACTTCAGTTGACACTTCCTGCCGGAGCAGTACATGGTGTTCTTCATGGTGCATTTAAGGGAAGGATTACTGTTGAGTACAAAGCCGCAACGTTGTGGCCAGTACTAGAACAAGATGATAAAGCTACCCTTGTATAAGCAAAATGTGAATCAAACAATAACTTTTTATATGTTCTCATACACTGTTGGAAACTACATGTATACCTACAAAAAGTTATACAAAGTTATGCAATGTAACTTGTATTTATTCCACAAATACATTATTGTGTAATCCAAACCAGGACGACAAGACGGTCCACATGAAACCTAATTTAGGTAACGACTGACGTAATTATTTTAACCCAAATGCCAATCTTTTTTTAAAAGACTATGAGTCTAACAGGTAATATTAACTTAGTTGCTGGACGTTTTATGAGAAAGCGTTACAAATTAGGAATAACCAGACCTTCCGATTTACTAAATGTTTTTAATGAAATGGCCTAAGTTTCTTTCCCAACATTAGATACTCTTCGATGTACTTCCAATATCCAGCATGTGTAAACATCTTACATAAGGCTCTCCATTCTTCATGATACGTTAGATAGATTCAGGAGTACTATGAGTAGCAACCACAAATATTTGTTTTTTTAAAACCTTTATTTAACCAGGTGGTCCCATTGAGATCATCAATCTCTTTTTCAAGGGAGACCTGTTCAACATGGCAGCAAGTAGGTTACAACAGGAACATAAAACAACAGATAACACAAAAGGACATCGTATTTACAGGGCCACATTTACATACCGACATTGACAAGCACCAACAGTATTGAGTATCATTGCACCTATCCAAGCTTTAACAACAGGTAGTGGAACCAATTTGCTCACTTTCAAATCGTTTTGAAGACTGTTCCAAGCAAAAGGAGCTGCGCACATAAAAGCTTTCTTACCTAAGTCAGTCCTTGCACTTGGCACATGTAACAAAGCCACCTCATGTGATCTCAGGCAATAGCTACCTGCCACTCTCTGTGAGATCAGAGAGCAGATGTAAGATGGGAGTTTACCCCACATGGCTTTGTAGATGAACATGTCAGTCTTCTCAATAGTAACCACAGTAACAAGGTTTTATTCTAGTATTCTGGAGGTTAATATCTCTTCCTCCACTTATCCAGAAACAAAGATCCCGAAGCTTCGTCTCATTAGTTACCATGCAAACGTGATCGCTATTGATATCTCTTAACGAAGTGCCACCTCGTCTCTTCGATTTCCTGTTAACTCACTCCGGACAACGAAAATCAACATCCAGCAATTAGTTTGGGGTCCGGGGGATGGTGTAGATATTCATTACGCTAAATGGGACCTGTCCAGCTGCTGCTCGTTGGTTCAGTGTTGTCACTCGTCTGATTGGACGTAATGGTCCTCTAGGGCTGATCTGAAGGTGTAGCGAGGATACAGAGTCGTTACTTTGGGCTGTTCGATCCTCAATTTACTGCCGAAGCTCAGAGTCCCCGTTAAGGATCAATCAGATGAACACATGCTGAGGATTGATATGGAGAGATTACAGTACCTTTCTCAATGAGTATCATTCACAAACATGTCGTTGAAGTTTTATATGAACAAGAGATTAAAGGCTTTTCGTTCCGTCTTTTTTCTGGATTTTTGTTCATTTAACCAGTCAGCAAATAGGCCTACAAAGTGAGTATTGTTCCAAGTTTACTTATGAACGTACCAATCAGGAGTGTAGTGTTGTGAGTCTGCAAACTTTGCTTATTTTTAGAAAACTGACAAGATAATCATCCATTCCACTTCTGGCTTGGGATGATCTGCTGTTTGAATGAATACTTAGAATAAATAAGAGGTTGCGCATTCATGATAATTGACTTTGTCTATTAGTAAACAAACAATTTCCAGGTGTATTAAAGTAGCAGCCATTCTTGTGTTTAAACTTGTGAGGTGATGACGGGATAATATGGAGCGGGTTGGGGAGCAACTTCTTGTCTCAGTTTTAGACGTCTTTGAGTTAAACGAGATGTAATGATCCCGATACAATACAAAAAACGAAGACCATAATAATAATGCACACGGAGTAATAGGTTCTTAAATATTAAGATCTCCTGAGACACAGTGTCGTGAAAAAAATAAAAAAAGTACCCACCGGCGGGGACCTTGGGGTTTAACAGGTTAAGTAATATGATTATTCTCTTTAGCTTATATGCTATAACTCTCTGCAAGAAATCGATTCAATCAAAACGCAAACTACAGTATTCGGTGTGTGGGAGAGAAACAGATATGTTACCCTTTGCAGACTATGCACATGCACTAAAACCTATATAACACACTAAAGGAAAGGGAAAACTCATAAAAGATACTAGGGCCTCTTTAAGCCAAAGTGTATTATTTGTCCAACGTATAGATTTACATTTTAATTTGGATTTCCAAACCCAACCCATCCAGTGAAGACTCTCACGGCCCACCTGGTCCTCTCCTCTGGTGAGGGTTTCTCAGTGTAACGGTCTAATATTCATGACATGTCTCTACCGTTTAGCTCTGCCGCTCTCACCATGTCATGTTCTTTCTCATTATGGTGAGTTAGTGGAAATGACAGGGTACAAGAGCAAAGAACTTTTTCATTTCTTTGTATATCCCCCTTCCTTTTAAAGTAGAAAGAAAGGATAACATGCAACACAACAGAAGAATGAACAGATCATTATCAACCTACTCCAATGAAAGCAGGGTTTATGCAGGAATCCTGAAGTCAGATGTAAAACCTTTCAAGACCTTTTTTAAGACCCTTTCCGTACATTTTAAGACCTCATCGCCACTTTGAGTTTTAACTGGTTACTTTGGCGACACACTTCACCTCACATTGACTATATACAGTATTGATTGTCCTTCCTCCTTATCTTCCAACCATTTGGACGCAAACTTGCATTTCCCCATAACGATGTTGTTTAGCAACCGGCGTAAACGGACCTATCATTCGCACCGCTATCAAGCAGTGAGCGTGCGGATGTCCTGTTCAGATGACGTCAAAGCTCCAACGCGGGATACCATAAATAAACAGGGGTTTCACAGACATTTTCCACCCGCGACCCCCAGAATACCAGTGCCAGACACTGTCGACCCCCTGTCGACGGGGTGGGACGTGATGCTAGTGAATTAATTTTTCAGTTTTCCGCAGTCACTGCCACTCGTCTCGTTTGCGGGGAAATTATACAGAGTGACTAGGTCCGCCCCTGAAAAATGTCTATGTCAAACGTTATTATTACATTATAGAATATTATTTTTTGACTTTTCCATTTTTCATTTGTAATCAGTCTTCGGCGACCCCCCACTCGAGTGTCCGCGTACCCCGCGGCGGTCGCGCCCACGTTTGGGAACGCCCTGAAATAAACTACACAGAATCACACTACACACCCTACGCAATGATTACATCAGGCAGCAGACTGTAGAATACAACCTCTTTGGACAATTTATATAGCTTATGAAAACAAGCTACAACAATGTAATACCTTGGAAAATGCGCCTTTAATACTGTTTCAATAGCCTTCANGGACAGGTCTCCCTTGAAAAAGAGATCATTGATGTCAATGGGATTTTCACCTGGTTAAATAAAGGCTACAAACAAAAAAACAAGGACATTGTATTTACAGGGCTACATTTACATACCTAGAGACATTGACAAGTAGCAACAGTATCAAGTATCATTGCACCTATCCGAGCTTTAAAAACAGGCAGTGGAACCAATTTGCTAATTTTCAAATCTTTTTGAAGACTGTTCCAAGCAAGAGGAGCTGCGCACATAAAAGCTTTTTTACCTAAGTCAGTCCTTGCACTTGGCACATGTAACAAAGCCACATCATGTGATCTCAGGCAATAGCTACCTGCAACTCTCTGTGTGATCAGAGAGCAGATGTAAGTTGGTAGTTTACCCAACATGGCTTTATAGATGAACATGTACCAATGACTGAGCCTCCGTAAAGTAAGTGAAGGCCAACGTGCCCTGGCATACAGGGTACAGTGATGAGTAAGTGCTTTACAATTAGTAACAAATCTCAGTGCACTGTGATAGGCGCCATCTAACTTTTGCAGCTGCATTCATACAAAGCAGATCACCATAGTCCAGCACAGGTTAAAAGGTCAGAGAGACTTTTCCTGAGTAACAATATCCAAAGTGGTCTCTGTTTTCTTTTTAGCTTTTGAAAATAGCATTACCTTAGTTTTATTAACATTTAAAAGAAGCTTTAGTTCAGAGAGCTGAGTCTGAATAATATTAAAAACAGCCTGCAATTTAACAGCAGCCTCCTGAATGGAGGGACCTGCACAGTACTGTACATCACGGTATCGTCCGCATACAAATGTAAAGTTGCTCCATCCACATTTTGACCTCAGCTGTTGATGTAGATGGAGAATAAAAGTGGACCTAAAACAGAACCTTGTGTTACACCATTTGTAATATTTAAACATTCAGAAGTGAGCCCATCAAATTGAACACATTTGGACCTTTCAGAGAGGTAGTTCACAAACTACCCCACTGCATGGCTGGATATACCAATACTGGCCAGCCTCTGCTTCAGGATATGATGATCGACGGTATCGAAAGCTTTGGAAAGATCAATAAACATAGCTGCACAACTCTGCTTATTATCTAAGATACCCGCAATATCATTCACCACTTTCATTGTCGCAGTGATGGTGCTATGTTGCTTTCTGAAAAAAAAGACACACAATTTTACTTTTGGTACATTAACAGTTAAATATGGCTTCATGTTTTTTTGTTTAGTTGCAGAATTTAGTTTGAACAAGATTTTCTTTATTGAAGGACATTACTTTGGCCACTGATATGTTGTGCACCCTATAAGTACGGACTGAAATAATCATCTTCATCTTTTTTTATTTTTCCTTTCAGCCATTGATTTCAATTAATTTTGGTATGGCATAACACATACCAAATGTTCAATCTTCTCTTACAGTAGTTGTGTAATCCATCACAGTCAATGTCAAGTCTCCAGAGATTTTTCTCAACGTTTCAAAAGGCTAGAATTACAAAGTAATTCCATAATAATAATGGGACATTTTGTAAAAAACAAAGGATAATGCAGGCAGTATTTTTGCTGTGATGTTTACACAACCTTAAACAAACTTCGAACACACATAAAAAAAACTGCTTTAGAAGGCTTCTTAAAATGTAGGAAAAATGTTAGCTTCAAAGTGACTAATAGTGTTGCATAATTGGTCTTTTGAGGACATTAATTTAATTAAAGGACATTTTATGTGTCATAATTTAATGAAAATAAAAGCCCTTTTAAGTATCCAATACTTATAATAAACCGAATGGGTCACATGCTCTGGTATTTCTTGGCTTGTGGCAGTTGCCAGGCAACCAGCTGAGAAACCTTATAGTTACTGCTTTCATAGATATAGTGCAGCACTTAACACCTGTTAAAATGGAAACCTGTTGTTTAACCTTGGTTCAGTACAGAATAAACCAACAAGATATAACATGTTAATTAATTAGCTTTAGAGGCACTGGACAACGCCATGCTAGCTGTTTCCCCCTGCTTCCAGTCTTTGTGATAAGCTAAGCTAATCGGCTGCTTATTGGGAACCTTATTTTTAGGGACAGTACAAGAGTGTTTTTTATCTTCTTGCAATTGTTGTTACTCAAAAAACATGTGGAAAACATGTACATACATAATACTGTTTGATAAGTCTCAAAAAACAATAGCACTGTCCTCTCCCTGATTGGTTATGTAAGGCTTGACGCACTTTATTTGTGCCGTAAATGGAGCCTTTATATCCCGGGGGATTGTACCCGGTGCCAGACAGAATTTAATAGAGAAAGGGAGGCTTATCATTATTCTATCGCCATTACATTCTGCAGTCAACTTCATAATAATAATTTAAAGCAAAATAATTGTCTATTGCCACTTTAATTATTAGTGCATTGCTTTGTGTTTGATTCAGTCTCTTGTCGCTGAATGTGTGCACTTGACTTTTAATAGCACATTAGTATGTGCGTGCGACTTCCCACAACACCTGGCTTTCACATTGCCTCCTCTCCAATTCATTCAGCAACACATTTTGCTGGCACTGAGCTCACTTTTGATGATTATTTTGGCACCAAACATATTTGTACGCTCTTTGAGGTGAAAATATAGTAGAGACAGCTTGAAAGTCCTCCTTCCCTAAGTTTAGCGAAGCTGTGGTTATCACTGGTTACAGATCTGGAGACTTCCCTCATTCCCCTTTTTATCAGTTAATTCTGGCCAAAATGACTTATTGTTATTTCCGCTACTTGCCGAATGGAACGGCATTATCAAGGCTCTGTTTTTATGAGATAATGCTTGGGAAGACACTGTTCAAGGTCTGGCATGGTCTACCAGATGTCAGATTACCAGAAGAAAAGGCGCTGTAAATAAAAGCACAGGCTGTCTGGCTGTTGCACACCACTGTACACAGCACTGTGAGATATCAGAATTATCAGCCTATTACAGTCTTGACTGTGTTAAAATCCAATAGATGGCCTTCTGGTGTGCAGTGAAATCACCTTATCCATACAAAAAAGGGACTTGTCCAGTCTCCAGCTAGCTCCATATCATTTTTTTTCACCAGAGCTTTCATTGTCTTATGTTTGCTCCATGTTGTCATTCTCAGCACATTTCATAATGGATGAACATATTTCCTTCGTATACAGGAAAGCGCTGATAATGAGAGTTCTCGTTCTTTAGAATTTGCACCACTGATGATAATGGACTTCATTATGTCCCTCTTCCAGTAAGCTGTCACCCTGAACACATTTAAATTAGCCAGCCCAGAACAGATCTTACACCGAGATTATTTCCATTCATGGCACCATTTGGAGCTGTTTTGATTCCCTTTAATACAGGACTTTTCACTCCGGCAAGCAGCAGTCCTGTTTATTTGACTGTCACTACATTATAAATTACTGGCAGCTTCCTAAGCAATGACAAGAGGGGAAGAAAAGTCACCTAGAATCAGCCTCGGCTGAGAGAGCGCGCCAGTGTGAAGGATGCTGGCTCAATCGCTCCAAACAGGGCAAGGTGGGGTCTTGGGCAAGGGACCCTGAGGGAGCCATGTAGTGGAAACCATACTGTGACTCATTCAATAAAGTTAATTAAGGATATTTTACACATAATGAGGGTCGCTCTCCCGTGTGGCCCCCTCTCAGGTTGGGTTCATGGAGAGACAGCAGTTTTGCTGCGGCTGCAGAGACCATTCTGGAAACAAAACAAGTTGTTACACGTCAGGTTGTGTTAAGGTCATTTTCTTATGACTTTGTATATCTGTAAAACAGATTTGCTTCTGACAAAACTGTCTTATACTCATTGGTTTATTGATTAACATTTTATAGGATGCATATCCTTTACAATGTGTCCATATTATCATGCACCATTAACTTATTCACTTATCGTTAGTATCGTTAACATGTTGCAATATTTCAAAAGGGGTTAGGGTCATTTTTACATGGAAGTCTAAGTAAAAACAAAAAATGTTTTCTGTTTAAAAGGGCCCTATGATGCTCATTTTCAGCTATCATATTAGAATAGAAGTGCAAGTGTTACATAGTGATGTCATTATTTTACACAAGTAAACAAAATAGTCCAATGGAGGCATTTCAGGCAGGGGGGGGGAGTGTGTGGGAGAGAAACTCCCTCTGGAGGGAATACAATTTTAGCCTTTCCAGACCATATGCATGCATAAAACCGATATACAGTAACACTACAGGAACTGGGAAACCCCAAAAAACCTAATATGGCCTCTTTAACATCCATATTCTTGTTGGCAACACATTTTGATCGGTCTATGAAGACAAAAGCAGACAAGTTTGCAATGAAAAAGCAGATTTATGAATCATTTTACCACCAACTAAATAATGTTTGTCTTATATACCACCCATATTTCTCAGTTGGCTCATAGAACCAAACCATCAATATATATCAAATTCGTTATTGGACCCTTAAAACTGCTTAGTACATATTATGTCATAGTGTCATTTAATTTGTCTGATGACACAGTGTTCTTAAAAGCTCCATGAAGCATAATGATATGAGCTGAGCCATCGTGTCACAGTTCATAGTGTGAGGTTGAAGGTTAGATTGTGACAGAAGAGTAGACATGCTCAGAGAGAAATTAACTGGATATGTGACACGGCTAATTACAGAGAAAAATAACACACTGAGCTTTTGTTGTGTCCCGTCATGTCTCATGTTTTGTCTCCCACTTCCTGTTTTATTTTGGTACTCACCTTTTGTGTTTCATTCCACGTCCCTTCACTCCCTTGTGTGTGTCTCCCGCTCTCACCGGCGTCAGCCTCGCCCCTGATTGTTTTCACCTGTGCCAGTTACCTTTTGTTTAAATTCCCCAGCCTTCCCTTCCCTTGTGTCAGTTCGTCTTGTCCTGTCTCCATGCCAGTAGTTTGCTTACCAGCAATCATGCTCCTGAATTACTTAGTAAGTTTTGTTCCTCACCTAGTGAGCGATTTTCTTTGTGCCTTTTTTGGGCCGTTTTTCACCTCGTTAAGAGTGTCGATCATTTTTTGTAAACCTATTTTTGAATAAAGTATATTACTCATACTTTACCTCTGTCTCCCGGGTCGTGCATTTGAGTCCTTTTACCTTGTGTTTACCTTGTGAAAGCTTTAGCAGTTTAACTCTGACTATCTGAGTAAAAGATGTTCACAGTCTCAGCTTTTTCCACATTTTGTGTTTATCAGTTTCTGGGCCGAGTTGTCGTATCTGCTGCCAGTTTGCGGTTTTGATTAGCATGCTTTCAGCTGTATTGACTCCCGGTAAAACTTTGAGCTGGCTTCCCTGGAAAGGTGTAATAAACATAACCTGGGAGGCTGCAGCATCTGCATTAACACCTTGCCGGGGATCTCTCCTAGGGCCCAGGAGCCGAGGACAGTGCCTTCCCTTCACACCTCGTTACTCCTGTTCCCTCTCGTGACCTTTCCCTGCAGGCAAACCCCATGAGACGGCATACCAATCAGTACTCATCTTGCATCCGCTCCAGGCTCCACCCTCACAACCCTTCTTCTTTGCCTCTCTCCCTTTTTCCCCCCTGCCCAAATACACTGGCGCTGCAACTGTCATAGACTCTTTGGCTGAGTGGTGTCTTTGTCGCCCTGCCCCCGTCATTGTCCTCCACTCTATCAGTCAGCGCTGTTTACGTTCAGGTGATTTTTTGCTTTGAATCACTCCAGCGGAAACAGTTGTGACCTTGAAGAGAATGTCTGAGTCTTTTAGACCTGAAGAGAAGGAGAACGCTCTTTGAAAGTCTTGTCTTTCATGTCACCAATAGACAGGAGGCTGTCTGAATT
Organism: Notothenia coriiceps; assembly: GCF_000735185.1. Taxonomy (NCBI): domain Eukaryota; kingdom Metazoa; phylum Chordata; class Actinopteri; order Perciformes; family Nototheniidae; genus Notothenia; species Notothenia coriiceps. The sequence continues at coordinate 151,147 of NW_011353177.1, forward strand.
ACTTTTTTTTTTGACCAGTCATTACAAAGATCAGGATGGGCTTGAATGCATGAAGCCTTGGAGATTGAAAATGGAGTTCTCCGGGTGAAAGGAAAACGGGCCCTCTGGCAAGGTTGCGTGGTTTGTCTTTGATGCTCCTGTCTTGACACGAGGAGCTCACCTTGACTGGGTCATTTATTCAGACACACACTAAGTCACCAGGCACTTGGAGGCTGAGAGACAATTGCATTTAGCCTTCATGGAGCAATGATGCCAGGGCACCAGAAAACATCCATATTTTAAACGGCCTGTCGCAGTTAAAGTGGTTATCCAAAATTAATAAAACAATTGCTGCCCTTTATAAACCATTAAAAATGACTATGCTGTCAACTTTAATTAGTCCTCTGTTAATATTCTTTCTCAAATGTAGTCAAAATACAGAAAGCAACTTTTTGTGTCCCGGAAAAACGAAGAGAAAGGTGGCGTGAAAAACATGTAAATGGCCCAGACGCACTGGCTGCATGGCACTGCCCTTATCCTTTCTACCTTCTGAACAAACCGTCCCAATCTGACCTAGGACGTCTTCGAGTCTCACACCGTAGATGAGTTGCAAACTGCAGTGTGGCAAGTCAGAGCACAGAAAAACCCTGTTAATTGGTCCAGTCTGGCTGGCCCCTGTCAGACGAGGCCTTTCATGGCCTTTTCATGGGTTTCTCCTGGGAGAACTGAGGAGGCTGGCTGTAATGAGGCACCGTACCTGGTTGCAGAGGGGGGAATCAGGAGGGTCACTCGTGGGCAATTAGGGAGAAATAATGAGAGCTTTCTCTTTCTCTCTGTTTCCTGGGAGGACGGTGGCTCATCAGGTAACTTTTTTTTAGGGGGGGATCCCGTGAGAGGCAGCTTGGAAACCAAAAGTAGCACTCTGAGAAAAGAGCCGGAGCACTGCAGATATTCAACAAATATGCACAAACTAGCATTCAGCACACATGCTGCAGCTCTGTTGACCAACAGTGGCAGCTAAGCGAGATTGCTAACTTGAAAAGATGAGCATGTGACTCGTATCCCGAGAGATCTTAAGGTGACAGTTGACACGTTATCAAATGAGCTGAATCTGTATGCGACGTGCTATCGTAACTGACATGTTGTGAGCACCAAAGGGATGAGAAGAGATGCTATAGCTTAGCTTGTATACACTTCATTATACAGAACTAGTTATCACTCCTGGGATTCCAGTTTTTTATGCGGCTAGTGTTAGCGACTGCTACTCCTTCCTGACTGCTTCTGTCTGGGGACAGATTTCCACTTATTTGACAGAGATTGATGTGCTGCCTGTCCGCTGCAGTAATAGCACTCGATATCCACTGCACTTAATATCCAAATGGCACCAAATCAAAATCACCAGCAAACTGACACCAGGGTGAAACACCTCGGGTAAGTGCTGCACCTTATATACATGCACAGAACTGCACAGGTTGAAAGGGGATCAATAATTTACATCCAAGTAAGTGCCTTATATGTGTTAAATTGTCCTCTAAGAATAGTATATAAGTATTTGAATTGCAAAACCGATGGTTAGAGCTGTTTTAGCTGTGAAGAGCCATAGAAATTGATTATAAATCAAATTGAAATTGTGCAGGGCAGTGAGTCCTTTTGTTGTGCATTTGCAGCTAAACGGAGCATGATTAGGTTTCAAAATATATATTGTTAGAATAATTAGTTTTGCCTGTTTAGGTGTGAAAAAGCCAGGGAATACTGGTCTTCCTTTTGTGCAGGTTCTGCATTACATCAAACTGCGAGTTCCACAAAATAAAATCACAGTGAGAAGCCGATCCTCACACTTCCTTCTCCTTTAATGATAATCACAGATTTCTCTCTGCAGGCTGCTCCGGTTTTGTTTTGCTTTTGCTGCTCTACCACGGTGTTGAAAAACACTTTTAAATAAATCTGTTGTTAAGGAATACTAAACCACAGTGGTTTGAAATGTTGCTGAAGACAGATCGGTCATTGAGTTCGAAGGAGAAAGAAAACCGTAGGTGCATTGAAGGCTCTGTTTAGCTCTCCGTTTTTGGTTTTGAAGTAGGCTACACCGCCAACACTGATGGCATGACAGATTTGGGTTAGCATCCAGACCTTGTTTTGGATCTTGCTGTTTTTGCCTTGGAGAAAGGGCCATAAATGTTATAGCAGTCACGGAAATCCCTCCCTGGTTAAAACTCCATCTGTGCACACAAGTAGCAGAATGTGCGCGAGGCAGTAAAAAATGAATGTGAGGATTGTGAGACGGCCCAGGGAGTCTGTTACGCTGATAGAAAATGTAAAGTGCTATAGTCATGGATGTAATGTAGAATGATTCTCTGTCTCCCCTGTTTATTTGCCGGTGTAAGGGCTGTAATGGAGACAAATGCTCGTCTGAGCCTGTGAACCTGCTGCTTTGGCAATCTAACTCTTCGTATGTGTGGCTGCTCAGACAGTGTGCACTGTGAGGACTGTGAAGGCAGGTGAGAGGTCCTCAGGTGACTAACCTGGGTTTTATGCCTTAATGACTCCTTGTTATTCTCATAGCTATTTCCCAATTGCCACCAGCAATTCCACCCTCTGTGTCCATTAGATGCGGGGAACATGGATCAATATGTGATGCAATTTCCCTGGGGAATGAACGAGGCTTCTTTAGGGTGGCTGGCCCAATTTCTCCCCCTCTGTTTCACTGCCTCATTCTCCCTCTCTCTAGCTTGCTCTCCCCTCTTTTACATGCTATGCCGAGTAAACCTCAGGTAGGTGTCGCAAATACAAACGGAGATTTTGCTGAATCATTAATCCAAGTGGAGTAAAATTCACCGATGACAGGAAACCAGTTGTTACAGCAGCTAAAACAAAAAACTGTCACCCAGGTCTCTCTAAAGCAGATGAGGAATGAGTCATCAGCGGCCCAACACCCACCCTGTAGCGAGGCTAGCACTCAGCATGCCACCATCATCATCTGCCTTACAAGGAATGTTGCCCAGCCATTATATTTGAACAATGAGACGCGGTATGCTAGTATTCGATTTTGCAAAGGTCAACATAATTTAGCCACTGAAGTAAAGTGTTGTTGTCTCAATGAATATGCCCTAGATCATGCACAGACACAACATAGCCTGTACAGCAATGCATTATAGCTCAGAGGGTAAAAGCACATTATATAGCAATTGCATACCTTTGTTAACACAATTAATACGAGTTTTTTGTCATGATACTTCTCTGCAGACTGTTTGTGATTTTCACACAATAAAACCCATTAATAATTAAGTTAATCCTGAGTAGCAGCAGCTGTTCAAATATGTTTGTTATGTACCTGGACCTCTTGACTCGGAGACATAGTGGTTTATAATTACATTTAAATACTAGTGTTATTGAGATTCCGTTTATCCTGTACTACTTTATAACAATATATATTGTCTCACATCCCTAACAGCCCACGGCTCTTCAAGAGTGTGCATGACATTTTTCATTATTGTTGTTTAATAGCTGAAATGTAACCAAACTGTTATGATGCTGTGATATAAGGACCCAAACTGGCGAAGCTTTATTTATTGTGTCTCGCCCCAAATTTGCAGCTGGGATAGAGTAGGACAAAAATAAAGATTGGTTCGCGCAAAACATAATGCGGGAATGTGAGAGCAGACAGTAGTCCGTGCTTGAATTGATCAACAATGTTGCAACCTTGTGCGAGAATGGCAGGGGCAGAAGCACAAAAGTCGCACGCACGCACACACACACACACACACACACACACACACACCACCACACAGAAGGCCCAGACAGGTGCACAGGACCTACAATTTCCACACTTTTGTTAGCCCAGGGTCCAGAACACCCTGTATGTAACGTAAATATGTATATGTATTGTTATTTGAACAAATAATCTATCATATCATTTTTCTTTAGCTAAATAATGAAAACGGGGTTAAAGAGCTGTCAGCTGAAAACACAGGCAGGTCTTTTTTTTTGTGTTTAGTCAATATATTTGAAATGACTAGGTTAGCTAAGTTTGCTAGCTATTTTACAGAATATCTGCAATAATATTGGCACGAATCCTACAATTACATTGTTATAATAAGCAAATAATTTTTTTTAGGCAGTAACAGTGACAGTTGGCCAACATTAAAATCCCTGAACAAGCGCTGTGGTCCCAGCTGGGTGCATCACTTTTTAGTATCCCCGTTTCCGCGGTGCAGTGTTTTTTATTTGCAGCACGTTTAGTAAGCGCTGCGCATGTTTGGTCAAGTTGGTTGATGTTTTCAAAATGCTGCGCATGTGTTGTCAAGTTGGTGTAGGTGTTTCTTAATTTGCATGTGTTATGGCACATTTGATTTTTATTTGTATTGTGTTTGGAACTGCAGTGCGTTTCTTCTAATGGAAATATTTTTGGCTGCTGTAACGCGTTTGCACTTGTTGGCCACCGTAGGCCTTGACAAAGGTTCTGCACTTTCAGAATGCCATTTAAGTTTTCTCTGGGGAGAGTGAAGCTTTGCACAATCAGTCTTCCTTTCCCTGTTTGGAGAAAGTTGGCCTGCTGCTGTGTAAATGAATTGATGAATTCAGCTTTTCGTAGGGCCCTTGTAGTAATGGGTAAAATGGAGTGCTGCATTTGAATGTCCCTATGATGTGGTTGTTTGAAGTGTTTCTTAAGGTTTAGGTATTTCATGACAACAGATTGTGAATGCAAAATGCTTTAAATGTTTACAATGCAATGGAGCACATTTCTCTCCTCAGGTCTGCACTGTCTGTCATAGGTCAGTGATTTTCTGTGGGCTTCAGGTTTTGTAGTTAGCACACTGAAGCAGTGGAAATATGTGCCTGGTGCACTGGGTGATCAGAAAGTCTGAAATTGGCCCGGAGAGAGCTCCGCTGTCAAAAAAAAGACCAGAGCATTGAAGAAAAGAAATGGAAAATGCCATCCCCTGCTGAGTGAATGAATACATGAGTTTCTCTGTGAACTTTTGCTCGTGCTGCTTGGATCACAGCATCAGCAAAAAGCCCTCTTAACAGTCTACAGGTTTCTAAAGGGTATAATAAAATGGGAAGGGTTATTTATCTTAGAATGCATAGGTTGGATAGAGGTAGGAGCATGAGGGGGGGTATTCAGTGTGATAGCAGAAGGAACCGACCGTTAACATCTCTGCGTCTTGTCCCATTGTTGTATTTGTCCGAAGGGGGATATTTATGTCAGGCTTTCTATGTTGATTCCAAAGGATGATGTAGGTGTCTCTCTCTGTGTCTTTAATCAAAGCACAATGTTATCTTCCACCAGCCCGGGCCCTGCATTTGTCTCTGTGACTAATTCACAACTGTGCCATGGCTACTGAATGGCACTATTTCAGAGATGAAAGAGCAGTGGTGCAAATGTCATAAAAGACGCAAAGACAAGACAGACAAAGGGAGAAAGAATGACACAAAGGAGACAAAAGCAAAAAAGAAGAAGTCTCTGGTTCAGGATCTGAAGCACAGACATCAGTATGTGTGGGTAGTGTTAAATAATTTACTCCTCCCTGATCAGACCCTTTTTAATTAGGCCTTGTTCCACCGATTTAATCAGGCCCTCTTGGTTGGGGTTTTGGGCTATGAACTGTGCGGGGCGAAGGAGCATCATATGCTCGCCTGCTGCGTGATCACAGCGGGGCCCCAGGTAGAGGACACAGGGACACGTCCTGCAGGCTGACTACAGTTATTTCTAACAACACTAACAGGGGAAAGCAGCAGACCCCAATGACTCCAATAGACCTGCTAACAGGCTGCCGTATAACACCGTTCATGACTTCTAATTACGCTCCTCTTAACATCGTTTTACAATTACCTTTGTATCTGATTGTGGACAGATGTGTTGCTGAAGATGTTACTGAGCATCCCACACAGAGCCATCCCTCTACCCCCCGTTTTAGGAATAGTGGCAGCATCTTTAGAACTGGGATCTTTCTGGAAATGACAGCAGAGAAATAAGGGTGCATCTAAGGCCTGTGTTGCCCAAGGCTAGTTTAGAGGAACTGCAAGCTGCCAGAGGATCCAATTTCAGGCCATTTGCCTCTCTAAAAAAAATTGACTGAAGTGGAAAATCACACCTGATGGCCCACCAGCAAGCCTTTCAAGCCACTAGATCAGGCATGAGCAAACTAAGGCCCGCGGGCCATATACGGCCCGTCGGGCTTTTGAATCCGGCCTGCCGAATATTGGTACAAAGTTGTCCAAATTATAGTAAAGACCGCATTCATTTAGCCTTTTTCCTGCAATACCCGACATTTCAGTTGATCCCACTAGATGGCGCACTCTAGACACAATTGACCTTTGCTGGAGTCTGGTCTATTCTCTGGCCCCACTCGGCAACCCGGCAAGATCCAAGAACCAAATACGTCACGCTTACATTGGAGGGGACGAGATTAACCTGAGCAATAACAGTTCATGGCGAGTACGGCGAATACAAGTTGTAACAAGCAGTAGCGCTGAGCAAAGTGACTAGAACGTGACCAGTGACACACACTTATAAAAAACACTTGTATAAATTCAGGCAACACTAACCAGGCTTAGTGTGATTCTGTTTATTTTACCTTTCTTTAATAACCATCCGTTCACTGTTATTGACATTTGTGAAGAGGCAGACGTTTTCCTTTTGTTTTGTATTATTGCAGCTATCGGATGGAATTAATACATGGGGTACATGCAGTGGCGCAAAAAGTGGGTATGCACTATATGCGACGCATAGGGGCGCCACACCAGTGGGGGCGCCCAACAAGCGATGGTAAAAAAAAAAAATTNAGGCAGACGTTTTCCTTTTGTTTTGTATTATTGCAGCTATCGGATGGAATCAATACATGGGCTACATGTGGCCATCACAAGTAAAATCATAACGAAAACTACGTAAAATATGCGTGTAGAAAACGGCTTATGCCACAATATGATAGTCAAGATAGTCAGATTAGCTTTGGTTGCTATGCTAACATCACCTGTAGAATGCCAGAGAAAGTTTCATAACAGCGTTGTGATGCCAAACAGCTTTCAGACTAAAACACATTCACTTATGGGGATGGGGGATATTTATCAGCTGCTTGTTGTGTGACAGCCAGACAATGAAAACTTTACAGCGGCCGCTGCCGCGAGTTAACGGGAGAATAAACTCTGGTAGACGAGCAGCACTGCAGCAGGCAGTAATGCAGCTGAACCACATTAATAAACAATGCACCACGGCACTCTGGAGAAAGGTATAAGGTTGGAGAAGTAGTTCTTTAATTTAATCTGGCCGAAGCCAGATTAAATTAAAGAACTACTTCTCCAACCTTATACCTTTCTCCAGAGTGCCGTGGTGCATTGTTTATTAATGTGGTTCAGCTGCATTACTGCCTGCNACACAGAGACCAATCGAGGACATTAGTATGATCTGTATGAAAGTGGCAATGTCGGCAGGCCACGTCATGTAGACAGCCTGTCACCCTCTGTGAGGCAGAGTCAGACCCACATTTGCGCTGCGTTGCGTTTACAATATATACGTATATTGCCGGCGGCTGAGTACCGGCATTTTACTGAGTACCGGCACCTTGCCGGTACTCAGTAAGAAGTGCCGGTACCACATGGGTAAAAATCAGAAGTGCCGGTACTGCGTACCGGTGAGTACCGGCCCAATTCAAGCACTGCCGCAGACACCAGAAAGGTTTAGAAAAGTGAAGGAATATAAAGCTGAAGAATTATTTGACATTCACTGCAGTTAATTCTATTGTATCCTTGTCTTCAGGTATAGTTTAGTAACCTGAAACAGTTACAATATATAACAGGGCCTCCAATAAAAGACACCCAACGGGAGGCCTGCTTTTTTATTCCCTTGAATTCCTCAGCTGATTGAGGCTTTACAGACTCTGTACTATCTCATGTGAAACAGCCACACTGCACTTAATCTCTGCTTTAAATGCACTTAAATAAATGATTGAATGTATAGCTCAGGAACTGAAATGTCACTGATGAGCTCCCTTTTGAAGCTTTGTGTAAAACATAAAGGCAGAAACGAAAATGTTAATGAATTGTCTGAGGAGTAGAAGATCAGAGGAGCCAAACAAATTTCATATCACACCTAAAGACCTGGCATTTAATTAAAGTGGCCTGAAAAATGGCTGCCTGGTTGGCTGACAACAGTTTCTCTTGAAGCAAATTAAAGAAATCAATTACTGCCGTGTGAAAGTGTAATGCCAGCACACTGGAGCCCAACAGAGTCACAATGAGACACCAGGCCAAAGGGAGAGGAGCGAGGAGGAGGAGGAGGAGGGCGCCTCCACCGCGCCACATCTGACTGGCTCGGCTACAGAGTTTATCACGTCAACCTGTTACAGGCAACAGAGCCTGAAAGGGCCCACGCGCTGGAATGAAGCCGCAAATCAGCCGATCTGCCTCCACAAGCCGAGCCTCCTCCACTCTGCTCCCAGCTCTTACTCATTCTCTCACCCATATTCTCCCTCTCACACAGTACACACATATGGTACGCATGCTTTGTTACTTTAAGGTTAATATTGGCCATTTATGATTTAATGCATATTGATGCAAATATGTTCCCTTACAGGCTACAGATGTATGTTAATAAAAGCAATACAATACAAATGTGTTGCATTTTCCATGTAATTGTCTGCGTTGCTGGGGGAGGCTGATTTGTGAGACTACCCATGACCATGATGTGATGCAGTAATGAGTCCTAGAACCCGGAAACATGCTAGCATTTTACCACTTCTGGTTGACTCTCAAAGTCAATGTTTTTTTGAAAGTGTTTGTGGTTGAAATAAGGACACATGCTCACGAGATTTCTGTGTTTTGTTCTATGACATCAAATATGTCAGTAAATACCCACTCGTGAATGCCTGAAGCTTCTAAGTTTGATAATAATATTGGTTCCTAACAAGTGACTAAATAAACTACTCAACGACATCACAGTGACACAAGTCCGCCTTTAGCTTAGCGGATGTGATGTGCAGCCGTGCGACTGTGGTGTAGTTCTCATTCGTAACACTCCGTTCGATGTCTCACTATGGGATGCGCCTCATCGCGGAGCAAACAGAAGCATCAATCTCATTACGCCAATCCTGATTGGCTGGTGATCTTGACGCTAAGCCGCATGCATCATTCAAACACCTCTTCTCGCTTCAGAGCACATCTCTATTGGTAGCCGGGCTAGCTCACACAGTCCACAGACGGAACCAAGCTATCCAAGCTAACTTCGGTCGACGGGCGCTCGCCGGCTACTTCTATATATACTTCTGCAAGAAGACTGTTAATACTAACACACCAGTTAGTGTTGCAATCTACCTCGCCGTTTCTTTCTTCGGAATTAAAGGTAAGGTTTTGATTTTTCAAGCTGGTAACACACCTGTTACTAGCTTGCCTTTCCTCACTACCGACACCACAGTAGCGGGGACGGTTTTTTATTTTTCTCTCTCACACCAGAGGAGGGGAAGATAAAAAGGGTATTAACACACCAGTTAATATTCTTTGAGAATAAAATTCTACACCGTCGCTTTTTCGAGCGGGTCCTCTCCACGCCGTCACCACGGCGAACGAGATGGACGCTTCTCTCCCTCACACTAGAGGAGTCAGGGACTCGGAGGCTCCTTCCCCGCAGAGAGTACACATATAATAATAATCTATTATTCATCTATGCATTTTATGTCAAAATTTAATGTATATGCACTTATAAACATTTAATTCATCACTCTATCTTTAATCATTTTTCCCTTTATTATTCTCTTCATATAGCTTCTATAATTTTTATCTTTTTACATTACACAATAACTAACATTTTTCAAACAGAGTAACAGATAAACATTATATTATTTTTATATATATAAACAATAAAACTAAGTCACTACACCCTTTATCCATATCTATATATACATACATACTTGGTTTTTTTTTCTTTCTACTTTTTTTCAATTAACTAGTTATATAATTCATTTACATATCATTTATTTACATAGCCTTCTTTTTCCCCTTTTCACTTTTTTTTCTCTTTATTTCATTACATTTTTCTTTCATAACTCATCCTTAAACATTTACTAATTTTACAACAATAAAATTATTTTTACATTATTTATCTATTATTCTCCTTTTCTACTATCCTATTCTTACACCAGATCTTCTATTTAATTTCTTTCCTACTATTCCTTCCTATCTATCTATTTCTCCACCTTCTTTTATTCTATTCACTCATATACTACTTTCTTTTCTTTCTTCTAATATCCTCTATTCTTTCTTCTTTTCTTCTCTTCTTCTCATTCAATTATTCGTCCCTTACTTATATTTATTTCATCCTATTTTATTACTAATTCCTTTCTTACATTTTTTCTCCTCTACCTCCTCTCTATTCCCTATTCTACCCCTATCTTTTCATTATAATCCTACATATTTTCTCTTCTCTTATTCTCATCTTATTTTCTTCTAATATTCTTAGACTATCTTTTTATTTTCTTATATCTCTAGTTTTTTTTTTTTTTCTACTTCTATTCTAAATAAATCTTATATATTTCTCCTTTTAACTTTTAATTTTTTTTCCCTCTATTATTATTTTTCATTATTTCACTCTTTTTCTCTAATAATTTCCTTTTATTAATTACATTTTAATTTTGCTGATCTACTTTTTTTTCCTCTATTCATTTACTTTAAATTATTATTTTAACATATTATTACTATAACTTTACAACATATCTTCTCACAAATCGTTGACTACCATTACATTAAATTAACCTATATCACCACCACACCTTCATATTAATTTAAATTACGTGCCTATTCATTTCCATTTATAATATAATATAATTTATGTGCTCACTTAAATACCTCCTTTAGTTACTTTTTTCATCCTCTTTTTTTTCATCTTTTGTTTTTTAATTTAACAATTTAATTTACCCAGAGTCTGGTTAGTGCGGTGTTGGCATGGCTGCGTGGTCGTGCGTCCTGTGGAAGCAGGTCGTAGAGGTCCTCTGAACCTTCTGACGGAGAAACAGGAGTGCGACGAACCCGTTCAGAAGGGGAAGCATCGCTCTGGACCTCCAGAGAACCGGTAAATGTCCGGTACCTTATAAGGTCGGACCTGCGCCGTGCAACTGGTGTGCTCGTACGTCTCAGGTACGAGTCTGTCCCGCTCTCGACCACGCCGATAGCGGGCCCTCTCGTCGGGTAGCGGGGCACGAAACGTCGGACTCGACTACCTGTGCTTCTTTAGTAGGCAGAACGAGTAGGCTCGCCTGTCCTCCTATGAGTCTTCCGGTAGGAGAAGCATGAGCGTACATCTAGGGTGAGGTCCTGTAGTAGGCCGCCCTGCTCTGGTACCACTCCAGGGTCAACCCTCGGGGTCGGAACTGTTGTCGGCGCCGCCGAGGCGAGAGCGCGGACAACGGCGTGGCCGGGGTCGGACTGTGCCGCGCCCCGAGGCAAGCAGTCGACGGCGACAATAACTCGGGGTCGGACTGTGTCGCGCCCCGAGTTAAGGTGCCACCTGCGGGGGTCAGAACTCAATGGCCGGCCGCTTTGTCGCCTGTACTCCCCCCAGGACAGGCTGTTCGATCGAAACCGCACGATCGGCAGCCGCCTCCGAGAACTACCACTTCGCCCGTGTTTACGGGCGTGCTCGCCCCAACAGCTATCGGAGGACCCGCACAAGCGTCGGGCTCCCGTCCTGCTCGTCTGGCCCACTCAGACACGGACTATAGAATTGGGCGTCTCNAAGTTTCATAACAGCGTTGTGATGCCAAACAGCTTTCAGACTAAAACACATTCACTTATGGGGATGGGGGATATTTATCAGCTGCTTGTTGTGTGACAGTCAGACAATGAACACTTTACAGCGGCCGCTGCCGCGAGTTAACGGGAGAATAAACTCTGGTAGACGAGCAGCACTGCAGCAGGCAGTAATGCAGCTGAACCACATTAATAAACAATGCACCACGGCACTCTGGAGAAAGGTATAAGGTTGGAGAAGTAGTTCTTTAATTTAATCTGGCTTCGTATGGTTAAAAACTATCCGACGCAGTACTCTATTGATGTTGTTGTGAGCGGTGTTGAGGAGAAAATCTGCGACGTAAAACGCTGTGTGGGTTATAAGAAGGCACGTAAACGGTTACGTCATGACGCAAACGATGACGCAATAATTCACCTTTGAACCTGAATCTGTAACAATGAGTGGACCAAAGAAAAGAAAAGTCAACATTGAGTGCCGAGTGTTTAATGAGGAGTGGACAGCTAAATATTTTTTCACCGATCTGCTACTGGCCCGGCCCGCCCGTCAAATTTGTCAAAATCTGTAAAACTCATAGTGGCCCCCGAGCCAACAAGTTTGCCCACCCCTGCACTAGATGGTAGTAGCCTACGGAAGTCTTTGTATGAATTAATTTTCTGAAAAAAAAGGGGTTATGATAAAAAAAGAAAGGTCGGACAAGAGTCCAGATGACCATCTGCGTCCTTCCCGCGTAGTAAAAAGGATGGACAAGTTAAGCAGTTTTTCCTCTCACACTGTAGGATAGATGTTATTCGGCCAGTGGAGGACATTGAATTTGTTTTAAGCTGCACTCCCACGACGTGCAGGCAGTGCTGAGGTACACACTTTGATTTGTGACATGCAGAGAAGGGGGAAGAGAGAAGACGATGTGGAAGAGGGAGAGAAGAAGCAAGGGAACAGAAGTGCAGTGTCCCGCTGAGGTAATTTGCCTTGGGTCTTACAGAGCTTACTCGCACTGCTGGCAGAGTCATATGCAGGCTGATACGGGAAAAGGAGAAGATGTGGGAACAGCGTGAGAAGCCGGCTGAATCACAAGTGTTGTAGCTTTACCGTGTAGCTTCAGAGGAAATAAGGAAAGAGTGAGAGGGAGAAAAAGCTGGGAGTGGAGTAGGGTTTAACTAATACTCAAACAAAGGTAGCTGAGTGTGCACGGGCACATGCACACACAGTCATCATCCAGTGCGTCTGGGAAAAGCTAAGGCCAATTTTCATGGGAGCGTAGCAGTTTTGAGCACACATAAGCACCTGTGACACCTTTGGCAGTGCCAAGAGCCCACACATCAGCCGGCATTGACAGCATGCCTGGCACATGCCTGAGGGGCTGTGAAACTTCCTCTCTATAATTGCATCCCATGTCAACCTGTGACAAGTCAGGCTCAACCGGCACTAATCATCATCCAGACGACCTCCACCTCCTTTACCCTCTTGTTCCCCCTTAACAGAACTTTCACCCCGCTCAGCAAACTCCCATTCCAGCTATCTGTCGCCTATCTCTTTGTTTTTAAACCCGTAAGGGTAGCCCCCCTGAGCGTGCCATTACATCTCTATCTCAGCACCTGAAACCATTAGCATGACTCAAAACAGTCAACGCAGTTCTGTCTCATTAGTCCTCTGCCTTAAAAAGTATCTGTTAATGTAGCCATTTTCCATTTATTCCATCTGTTATTCTCACTGGCATGACACATTTTACTCATTTTATTTTAATTACATAATATTTGTTATAATGAGTGCCGGGGATGGAGATGATAATAGTCTGTCTATTCATACAGGACTGCTGGCTGGGGAGCTTCTTCACACCTCCCGTGAAAAGTCAGAGAGTGTGACTATGATACAGTTAGAAGACGCGTTAAAGCAATGTACTTTTGTGATTTAACACGACGAGGCGATTCGTAACAACTTTATGTGCGTGACGGCAAGTTTGTAAAAGTCTGTACGGCGGAAAGTCCTTGCGATCTTTGATGAGAGATATCAGCTCAGTGTGTGTGTGTGTGACCACATCTTTGATCTTTGCTGAGTGATGTGTGTGTGTGTGTGTGTGTGTGTGTGTGTGTGTGTGTGTGTGTGTGTGTGTGTGTGTGTGTGTGTGTGCGTGCGTGCGTGCGTGCGTGCGTGCGTGCGTGCGTGCGTGCGTGCGTGCGTGCGTGCGTGCGTGCGTGCGTGCGTGCGTGCGTGCGTGTGTGTGTGTGAGTGATTGAGAAAGAGAGCGACATGGTGCAAGTGCCTCCTGCCTCCTGCAGATTGAGGTGAGAGCAGCCAGGTGGGGCCCCGGTCGTGTCTGTGTGCCACAGTAACTGGATGTGATGGGTGGCCTCTGGGGATCTCTGCCTTAGAAGTGCTAAACGAGTGAAGCAGAGCAATCACACTGTTCCTGTGTGCGTATGTGTATGTGTGTGTGTATGTGTCGCTGGCACACACACACCTATATATATATATATATATATATATATATATATATATAGGTGTGTGTGTGCCAGCGACACATACACACACACATACACATACGCNTATATATATATATGATTGTCAGTTTGCTTCCCTGTTGCCACTGGCTCTGTGTCAGTGTGGGTGTCTGCTATAAAGGACACTGCATTCATCCGCAGACTAAATATAAGCAACACGAGATGGATGATTAGATAAAAAGGCCTTTAATGTATCAAATGTTGCCAGGTAATAAGCCTTATTAGGAAGGAAATACACAAACATGGCCGTTTCAGGTCTGTGATGATAAGTGGTGCAGACAGTCCACATGTGGTGGAGCTGCCACAAGTATGACTCCAGTCACAGAGGTGGTGACAAGACACTTGTTCCAGTCTGGAGATTGTGACCCCACCCTTCCTCTAACGTACTCCATCCCCCATGTCTGAATGTGATTGTTAGCCTGATGCCCCTGAAAGGGCAAACCACCCCCCGCCCCTTCATTAACCAAATGGACTTACTTCAATTAAGGAGTAATATATGTCTTCCCATGAGAGTGTTTGTGTACCTTGTGCTCCGCAGCTGTGTGTTGCCGTGCATGCTCACACATATATTACAACCTGCAAACCGAGCCCCCCATGCATATGAGAGGGAAACAAACAAGTGTGTGTCACAGGTTGTGTTCTTGCCGCGGGGCAAACGAGGCCACAGCGGTGATGCTATAGAATCCTCTGGTTAGCACCAAGGGCCTCAAAGCTCCGCCCGGCCCCTGTGTGCTGCCCGAGCCGAGGTGAACTCCATCAAGAACCCCCCCCCCCCCCCAGGGGAGCAGCAGCCAATGAATTACAGATTAGATCATTGTTACAGGATCATAACAGTGATCTAATTGCCAATTTATCTTTTTAATTGAATTTGGTTGAGTGAAGAGGCAGAGATAGGATTCTTGGGACTTTGCGTGGAGCCGATTGGAGTCGGTCCGATGTTGACCGGACACGACAGTTAATGAGGGGAAAGATACCGCAGCCTGACATTCGGCTGCGAACTGGGCGTCGATTGCAGAGACGTCAGGCCTAATATCCCCGACAGTGCTTCTTGGTCGGACTGAATCTCGTTTTTGGAACGTTTAGGGCGTTTTCTCACCTAAATTAGTCAAATTCTAATGACAGCATTATAACTCATAGTTAAATCAATGAATCTGGGTTGCACACAGTTGGTTGTAGATCAATTGTCCTTTTAGATTTTTTTCTACAGGAAGTGTGATTCTCTCCTAGTGTGTTTTCTCGTGGAAATGGCTTTAATCTAAACTTTAAGCCGCTGATTTTCAAAAAGCTAATCGCAGTTTGCCTGTGTCTGTTTTCTTGCCCCCCCTCCCCTCCACCTATCGTCATCCTCACACCGCCCACTTCCAAAAAAAATCCTCAATCCAGTTGTGCAAAAAATGAGCTCCACAGTGTTGTCTGATTATAGTTTGGTTAAATTAGATGAGATAAGTTGGCCCACATCTCCTCTACAGCCCTTGCTTGAGAGCTGACAAGCCCAATACATCTGCCGCGGCCATGGTAATTGAGATGGGGAGGGGAGGGGGGGGGGGGGGGGGGGGGGTTAGCGGATGGATGTGGAGCAGTGATTTGTGTGTGTATGTGTGTGTATAATGGTAGAGTTGGAGGGGTGGGGTAGGGGGGGATCCCTCAGTCTCTTGTTCCTCAGTACCTGTCATTGATGAGGAGCCAAGGAGAAGCTTCAGCTTGAATCTGTCTGCCTCACTCTATCATCCCTCCCTCCCTCCCTTCCTCCCTCTCTCTCTCTCTCCCTCTCTCTTTGTGATGAGGATGCAGAGTGTGTGTAAGTCGTGAGGCAGCCAGCGAGCGTGTGTGAGCCGTAGGAATCCGCGCGAACCGGCTCTCGAGGTGTTTGGAATCGGGAGACGCCACAGACCGACCCGCCGCTCCACCACTGCCGAGACCAACGCTCCCTCTCCCGGTCTGACAAGCCAATCGCAGGGCACCGCTTGCTCTCCCTCCATCCTCAGCACTCTCTCTCTCCCTCTCTCTCTCTCAAACACACACACATTCCCTCCTCCTCCTCCTCCTCCTCCTCCTCCTCCTCTTCTTCTCTCTTCTTTCTCTCTCACTCTGGTTTCATTCCTTTGCGTTCAATCCGTGCATCCCTCCTCCTCCACCACCTCCTCCTCCACCTCCTCCTCCTCCTCCTCTTCACACCTTTTGGTCAGAAAAGGAAGCCCAGCCCAGGGAGAGACGCTGAGAGGATGAAACTCTGACACGCCGACAGACCACAGGGAAACAAGAGCACAACTGTGAGTACAGCGGTCCTTTCACCTCTCACTCAGGCTTAACGCTGTCACACAAACCTCGTCTCTCTCACACACACACACACACACACACACACACACACACACACACACACACACACACACACACACACACACACACACACACACACACACACACACACACACACACACGCAGACGTCTCCAGCATTTACTTCAAGCTTGCACAGTGACATGACTCTACACACACAGATCCCAGAGCGTACTCACCATCCAGCTACTGCTCAAGTGTCTTTGTGTTTTTCAGGCAGGCACAGAAATGTAGGATTGTGGTTTTTATTTTGTGCGATGTGTTCCTTTATGTCTGCTGTTAGGCTTGTTCTTTATTTGCAAACCAAAACAATCCATCAAAAAGTCTCACACTTCACAATACATGTTTGACTTTAAACCCCCACTTTAATGGATTTACTGCTCCGCTGAAAAGTCATCTGTGCATTTTTCACGTGTCTTTGTTTGGCTCAGATGAAAAATCTCCCCAGGAATATGCAAGGTCAACTGAATAATGTTTCACACACAGCGCCTCCTGTTGTGAGCTGTTTTTATTAGCAATATACAGGCATGCTGGATCACAACATGAGGAGAACGTCCCTCTTCTTATCTCCCATCTTAAGCTGCTTTAAGCCAATAGATGCCTGCGGGGTAAAAAAGGGGGGCGTACTTTCTTCTCAATGGCAAAAGAATCCCGAGCATACCCCACTGCTTATTGTTTAGCGCTCAGCCAGGGGGAGGTCTGCATGGCGGTCTGATCTGCGGCCGTTTGCGTAACACTATTTTTTTATTATCTTCCTGGTTCATCTCTGGCCGAGGCGATTTCCTATTTCCCTCTCCCATTTCGAGAGCGGGGAGTATAATATGATAGCGGCTCACATGCGGGGAAGTGCAGACAGTGGATCTGTGCAGAGGACACAGATTGCATTTCCCCTGGAGAATGCTCCCCCTGTATTAAAGGCACTGGAGGGCTGGCTCGGCACTTGTCATCAGCTCCACTAGTAATGCTGGCGAGGGTAGGGAAGTAGACGTGGTGTTTACGGCCACTCTCTCATTTAAAGGGCTCCCATTGGCCCCTAATGCCACAGCTCTCCATCTCCACCGGCCTGTTGCAATCCAGGTTATATTACATTTATGAGGCCCCGGGATATTGTGTGGCGCCTCACTTTGCTCTCACAATCTGTTGAGCAAATGTTGGAAATGAAAAGGTATATATGTTAAGCATCCAGCGGTTTATTAGATTTGTTGTTGGGATTCTAAACTCCTGGAGTGAGCACTGCAGTATTTGCATTTTTATGATGTGGTTTAACGTGAATCACATGCACCACAGCGCCTGCGTCTGCTTTAAATTTGATTGATTTTTGTTCCTTTTTTTCTCATTTCTAGCTCCATATCTCGTTTTTTTCACTTTCTCTGTTGTTCACTTTTACTCTTATACTTTCCTATTGTATTTAAAAGCTATATGTGATATTTTGTAATGCTTTCCACTTTGCTAAATATATATGAAGGATTGATCTTGAGTGTTAGGAAATGTGAAGTGACACATCAATGGCTCCAACAAGCCACTGGTTGGCGATGTGTCAGCAAAAGTGAATGAGACTTACTTCCTCCTCTGTGTTATAATTTACTGAACCCTTGTGATTTTAACACAAACACGCACAGACACACAATCAATGTAAACAAGACAATTATCTATCCTTCCTTCCTTCCTTCTCTTGCCTCCTTTTTACCATGCAAGGGATAATAGGAAAGGGTTATCAGAGAGTGAAAGATTCAGTGTCCGACATTAAAAATCAATCCACTCACCATGCATCACCTATAACCACCATCAAAGCTATGATTTTCGCAGCACTGGAAGATTACAAAAGCTACATCACAAAAAAGTAATTTAAACTCTCAAAATTAATGCAACTTTAAATTTGGATTCGCTCCTGGCTCTCCATGAAAATATCTGTAATTTAAATGACCTGTCTGTTTCTGACCGGCGATTTAAATCTATCTGCTCCACGTTGTATGTTTCATTGTTGAGGAATATATTCAAGGGGAAGTTAATAGCCTTTTTGGCCTATAGGAAACATATTTAATTACAACCTGCACTGCAAAGCGCTTACCCCGGAGGTGCCGTTAATGTAAGTCTGTGATCTTTGGAGTTATTAAACCGCTTGTCAAGGCGAGATAAGTTACTGTCATCCCGTATGTATTACTATCTGCTCGTGTATCTGCACTTATCGATTAGAAGGTTGGTAACCATTCTTGATCATCAATAGAGATCCTACAAGGCGAGGGCCAGATAGTCTTTCCACTCTCCCTAAAGGCTCAATTACACAAGGAAACGTGGGGGGAAGGAGATCAGCCTCTGACAAGGTCAAATTATATATGTCAGCCTCAAATCATTTTGTTGAGGTATTCCGCCACATCTGAATGTATAAAAGACACATTCTGAGAATCAATAAACGTTGTACGCCAGAGCTCTTGAAATATTCAGATGCCTCACTGATTAAATTATGTCTTCTGGAAGAGATGGGCTCCTCCTGCGTGTTTTCATTTATTTTCAGAAAACCTCAGAGTGACTTTGGGGTATTAGCTGCCGGTAATTGCACATCTTATATAAACGAGTGGAGGAATTTACTAATTTGCTAACTTGTAACCATTTAAACAATGTTGATTATGATTGCAGACCCCATCATATGTTTCCCAGTCTTGACGCAGTGGAGAAAAGTTGTAATTGGTGCTTTGTGGGGCTGTTTGCTTTCGCTTCCTCAGACAATGGGATGCACAGCCCTATTCAAAAACCCATGAATACCAAAATTCAATGATGAAGGACATGTGTAGCAAATACTGAAGATTTATTTTCTTGGTGGAAAGCCAAAAAGCAGAATTGATTTGTTGAATGAGCCTGGGAAGAGAACGGCCTCTCCTCATAAGGCCTTTGTGAGAAAGATGATTACTCGCAGGGCAAAGTGCTGCTGACAGAATACAGGAGGATTACTGCGCAACGCCAACTGCAAGTTTCTGAAGATATATTATGAACAAAAACATTTGTTTGATTCCCCAAAGTAGCAACACGGTTTAAGGGCCGGCTCACATTTTCTCATTTACCTGTGGTGCTATCCATCCTTGCAGATAGTTATGTGTTCTGAATTTGGAGGTATCTCTAAGATGTCTTCCACCATTCCAAACAATTGGAGGTAATGGGATTTCTGTGGGTGGTCAAAAGAGTGAAAAATGACATTTACATACAACAACAACAACAACAACAACAACAACAACAACAATGTCTCTTAAAAGGAAACTCTAGCTGGAAGGAACTTTTAGCCTTTGCAGACCATTTACAGGCATGAACAAAAACCTATATAACACACTACAGGACAGGGGAGACCCTCAAAAGCATAATTTGGCCTCAATGTAATGGAACATATCACATACCCCCGGATGTACCACATGCTGTTGATTCAAATGCCTTTTTTTTAATGCTGTGAGGAACACATGTAAAATGATTCCTCCATGGTTTTAGGCTTAAGGCAGAGAAACAGATTTAACAAAGCCTGGGAAAATAAACCATAACCATTTGCATGTTACATATCACTAGGGGTGGGTAAAAAAATGTGTCTGTCAATTACCTTGTTAAAGTTGCCCTGTACAGAAATGGTGCTTTGAACAGGATGTTTATTTAGTTCCCTTTATTAGAAAGTTTATAGCAGCCCTGGGTGAGCTTTTGCCACTCAGTCGCTATTTAATCAGTCCCTACCCCGAGCTTTAACCTTCATTACCTCTCTGTGTCATTCTCTGCAGGGTCATGCAAAGTATCATCAAATATTTATGATATTAATAACTGCCTTTAGAAAGGAAAAAAAGAACATAAATAAATCTGCTCGGCAAAGCACACGATTAAGAAGTCCATTCCATTTAATAAATGGTTGAAGGGGAAATAAAAGGGCAGACCTGGAGCAAAAAAAAAGGGAGGGGGGTGGGATGTTACAAAAGCAGTGACTAAAGATGGAGATGCTAGAAGTAGGAGCAGCAGACGGCTTTTGTGGTACGGTGGCATGTTTCTTCTGTCATCATTATCTGCTGTGCGATTGTTCTTCTGAGAGCTTATACGAGCTTGAGAGGAATGGTTGTTGTGGATGGCTTGAGCATCCACCATTCCCAGGGGGGCCTCCTACATCGACAGACTCCAAATAGACAAACATGCAGACACCCACACACATGCGTACACATATGTACACAGAGCTGTTTAGCATGGAAGCCGATTGAGGCACGGCCCAACATTAATTATCTGTTTTTCAGCCGAGGTCTGGTGACAGTGATTAGAGTGAGTTTTTTTTTGGAGAGTGGCGCACACACGGTCTAATGAGGAAAACTGGCCTCTCTATAGAGCTCTCCAGGCACACTTGATCTACTCTGCAGCTCTGCGCGCGCGCGCGTGTGTGTGTGTGTGTGTGTGTGTGTGTGTGTGTGTGTGTGTGTGTGTGTGTGTGTGTGTGTGTGTGTGTGTGTGTGTGTGTGTGTGTGTGTGTGTGTGTGTGTGTAGTACGTTAACTTACGTTAGTAGTACTACTTAACTTAACTTAAGTTAACGT